>NW_027507071.1:0-157401 GCF_052324685.1 Brachyhypopomus gauderio | reverse complement strand
GCGGCTCTGCGTTAATCTGTTTGTCCTGTGTAGTGTTCACACTTCTGTTTCTCCCTGCAGGAGCAGAGACTGAAGGAACTGTCCAAAAAGCCTTCTACATCTTCCACCACCGCTGCCTCCCCTGTCTCCACGGCATCTGGCAGCATCAGCACCGCCCCAGCCATTGACCTGTTCTCCACACCTAGCTCCATCAACAGGTGAGGGAGACCCAGGGCTGGTGGGCCCAAAGGACGTTGGGGACTCGTTACTCCAGTTCTGTGCAGCTCGGGGTGGGGTCAGGGCAGTGAGGACCGGACACATTTGCTTTTACATGTGTGTGTGTGTGTGAGATGCTTGAACTTTCTGAAGTTTAACGAGAGATATTTATTCTGTGTGTGTGTGTGTGTGTGTGTGTGTGTGTGTGTGTGTGTGTGTGTGTGTGTGTGTGTGTGTGTGTGTGTGTGTTCTAGTACTTCCAAGGTGCCCAGTGACCTGTTGGACCTCCAGCCGGTGTTCCAGCCGGCCCTGACGCTGCCCACAGCCCCTGGGAGCAGCTCCTGGGGAGGTGAGTGTTTGACCTGAACCTGGGGGCACGACCCACTTCACCAGAACAGTGCGTTATGAACTATAGATGGCAAAGGAACGCTGGCTAAGGTTCTTTATTAATATCGCTGTGTGGTAACATGGTATCGTGTAGCTGTGTCTCGCAGCTGTGTCTCGCATGGTGCAGGTGGGTTGATCTTTCTGGGCGTGCAGGATGTGAAGGGTTCACAGTGACTGCAAAGTTCTTTCATCAGACTGGAAAGAGGTGTGTGCTGTGTTCTCCAGTAGTATTTCCTGAACCATCACGCCTCCTTCTCAAAACACATGACCTACAGGACCCCTGGGACACCACCGCAGATCCTCAGCAACCGTTGCTCACGATGGTGAGAAGATAGTGAGAAGGTCCTATGGATTTGATCCTGTGCTCTAAGAGCTGTGGATGACGTCTGGGTTTGGATGGCCTGGCCGTGTGCAGGTTGGTTTGTTGGAGGCCTTAGTGGAGCTTTTGGGTGGTTAGCGGTGGTTCAGTGTGCTGTAGCCTCAGTCCTGCTGAGATGTCTTCATGCTCTGCTGGTGACCGTTCCCTCAACGCTCAGACTTCCTCGAACGGTTTTGTACCATATTGCCTTGGATACACACATTTTTGCTGTCTGGGCAACTCTGTTGTTGATTTTACATACAGGATCCCAGATTTGCTTTAGAAGCTGTGTTGATTTGAAGTCCTTAATCTTACTCGTATGTCTAAAGTCTTTTTATCTTTTAACCTTTAGATTTTAAGATTAGTGTATAGATAGTATGGAAAGTGTTTGTTTGTTTATTTTTGGTATGTCTTTGGTATTGCCATAGATGTTACACATTCTAGAGGCACGTGCTCTGCAGTTTGTAGTACTCTGACAAAAAAACAGACTAAACTCTTTGAGTACAGACTTGCTTGTCCTTGTTTCTGCGATTAAGAACTGTTCAGGGAAGGTAAGTGTGTCCCAGGGGCTTCATCAGTGCGTCTGGGCGGAGCCTAGTCTGGGCAGGGCCTAGTCTGGGCGGGGCCTAGTCTGGGCGGGGCCTCGTCTGCTCTCGCGCTGACGCTGCTCCTCTCGTCTCGTTTTGTTTCTTATGCCTGCGTGGATTTGTTCGCTTCTTGTGGGGGGGGGGTGTGACGACTCGTTTCCAAACCCCAACCCTTCCCCTCGCTCTCCTGAGTCCACTCAAGACTGTTGGCTCCTCTCCTGGGATGCCCACTTGTGAAATGTTTGCTGGTGAACAGCTTTTCTTTCATCTCGCTCAGCAATAAGTGATTTCTGTTAACTTCCTGCTTTTCTGTTTTTTGTTTATTTTAGCATTTCCGTTCAAGGCATGCCTGAGTGCTTTCAGCTCTTTAACTAAAGACACAAGTGCACCCTGATTCTGTTGCCGGGGCAGTGGAGAGTTGTGTGCGTGAGCCTGGAGAGGTGTGTGTGTGTGTGTGTGTGTGTGTGTGTGTGTGTGTGTGTGTGTGTGTGTGTGTGTGTGTGTGAGCCTGGCACGGGGGGTATGATTTCAGTGAGCTGATAGTTTAGACCTGAGGCGATGCTTATTGTTATCGGAAGAGTGCGGTAACATTTGGAGAACAGTACTGGACAGACGGCTTCCGTGCTACTGCAAGTGTGTGTGTGTGTGTGTGTGTGTGTGCGTGCGCGCCCACGGTTTCAGCTGTAACGTCCAGACATTTCTTTGGGCTGGGTTACGGGCAGTAGTGCCTGACTGAAGGCCAGGTCTCAGCTCGGCTGCCTTCCTCTGGGCTGGGGCCAGTTTTCCGTTCATGGGTGAAGCCTACATTGGGACTAATTGTCCTGTAATGATGACGTCCCACTGGAACCTGTCCCGCACAGCACAAGGCTGTGTTTAAGCTGTGAGGCTGGCCCATGTGTGCTGTGCTCAGGACGCTCGGAGAGCCGCCCAATATGTGCCTTCGGTTTCAGTGTAATGATCATTTGGTGTCCTTTACACCCATGTTTCATAGAATTTGGCACTTTTGTATTTGTATTTATTTCTTGGTTATGTCCCATTAGCTTTTTCATGAATGATGTGCCTCTGTTGTCATTCTCTCCTGCATATTTGTATATACATATTTATTTTATTTTATTCCCTAGATCATTCCAGTGCCTTTCTCCAGTCCCTTCCTTCTGTTACCAGCTCTCTCAAACCCTGCTATCACACAGAGGGCCGTCTCCCAGTACAGAGGGCCGTCTCCCAGTACAGAGGGCCGTCTCCCAGTACAGAGGCGGCCCTGTGGGGGTTCTGATGTGGTGTGCAGTCGGGTGCCCTCGGCTGGGTGTTCCTGAACTTCCTCTTTGTCGATACCTGTTCTTTTAATTCGTAACATTTATTATTTACTACAACCAAGAAATTTATTACAACACTTTTGCTTTTTAGAAGTTTGTGTTGTCTCCTCCAACCCCAGACTGCATCTCTGCACGCTGAGAGGCCAGCATGGTTTCCCCCTACTCCCCTTCCTGTCTGTGTGAGCACTAATGCAGCGTTTCTACCTCTCCTCCTCTCCTCCTCTCCGCTCCCTCTGGCTGTGGCAGACGCGTTCTGTTCCTCGGCCCCCTTCTCTAACACCCCGCTCTTCTGCTCCGAGCCCTCTGCGCTAGCGGGACTCTTCGCAGGTAGGTGCTGTCTTCCTGTCTCCTGCCCCTGCTGTCTTTCAGTCCTTCAAGCCCCTACTGTTTCTGCTCTTTGCCCCCCCCCTTATGTTCTCTTCCTTTTTCACTCCTTTCTTTCTGTCTATCCCTTCCTCTGCTCTTGTTTTTCCTTTTTTTTACTTTATTTTATATTTGAACTCTGTCTGCTTTTGGGCAGCTAGAAGAGAGAAACATGAGAATATCGTGTTGTGGTTGGGGTGAGGGTGTTTTAATGGACTCCAGCATTGGATTACCGCGTCGTTTGGGCTGGGCCGAGCTGAGCAGGGGAGTGTGGGCGGTGGTTGGTGAAAGCGGACGCTCTTGAAATGGCCCGCGGCTGCTCTGGCTTTAACACCTGGCCTTCTCAGGAAACGAGAGGCGTGGCAGAGAACCGATCCGTTGGGCTTGAGAGAAAGTGATGGCCCGCACAATGGCCGGGCTGGCGTGGCGGCAGCTCTGCCCTCCGGCCGTGAAGCCTAACCGGGTCACGAGGGCCTTCTCCTCTGTCCTCTGCAGGATTCTCGCCGGCATCCACCCCACTGCCTGCCGGTTCCTCCGGGCTCAACGTCGACTTCGACTCCGTCTTCGGCAATAAATCTGCCGGCGCCGGCCCGGACGCCGCTGGTAAGAGACGCCGCCTCTGTGTCCCTCACCGTCCCGGAGCCTTCTCATAAAGGACGGGAGGACTGGACCTGTGTTCCCATGTGTGATGGAGCGCAGCCTCTCTCTCTCTCTCTCTCTCTCTCTCTCTCTCTCTCTCTCTGACTCTTGCATGCTCTCTCTCTCTCTCTCTCTCTCTCTCTCTCTCTCTCTCTCTCACTGACACTTGTTTGTTGCGTGTTTATTCGTGCTAGTTTTGGTAGAATTCATGAAACTGGATATGCCATCTGTGATAGTAAAACCATAGTAGCAGTGTGTTTGAATACTCTACTGATGGTCTCCCTCTCTCTGCCTGTCTGTCTGCCACTGGGGGCCAAACTCTCTGGGCCTTGGCTTTGCATGGCATGCATGACCTGGGTGAGTTGACTCCTTAAGAGAAATACTTTTCACTCTGTTTTCCTGAGGCTTGCATTCAACGCACTCACATTAAATATGTCTTGTGTGGTCTGTTTGTTTGAATGTTTGTCTGTGTTGTTTTTGTTTTTTTTTTCCTCCACTTGTCTTTCTCCCCTCCCTCTGTCTCTCTCTCTCTCTCTTTTTGTCTTTGTCTGACTCTTTTTCTAAGATGATGGTTTAGGTGGCATCCTGAAACCAACAGTAGCCTCTCCTAACCAGTGCCTGCCACCCAGCTCCCAGCAGCCTGGCAAACTGGTGTCGGACGACCTGGAGTCTTCGCTGGCCAACCTCGTGGGCAGTACGTACCCGCCGGCACGCCACGCCTCTCGGGTTAAAGTTTAGACCCGCCGTTGTTCATGCAGCTCTGACTTTATTTCTTCCTGTTCCACTGTTCTGCAGATCTGGGCATTGGTAACGGCACAGCAAAAAAGTAAGCCTGTAAATTTTTCCCAGCATGCATCTTTAACCCTGCCCGCCGCCCCAGGCACACGCTAACGCGCGCCGTGTTTTCCGTCCCCAGCGACATCCACTGGAGTCAGCCCGGCGAGAAGAAGCTGACCGGGGGGAACAACTGGCAGCCCAAGAGCGCTCCCACCACCACGTGGAACCCCGCCACCATGGTGAGAGCAGCGCTGGTCCTCAAACGTCTCCCCGCACGTCTCCCCGCCCGTCCAAACTAAGAGCGACCGCCTTTAGGCACGGCCCCCTGAAATGCAGCGTGGCCGTGGCCCGCGCGCTCCATAGGGGTGTGCGACGGAAGCGCCGTCATTGTATGAGCAGCACAGTAAATGTGATTTTGTGCGTGGTTTGTGTTTTGTGTGTCCTCTAACTCTTGTGTAATTGTCTTCTTGGGGGTTGAAGAGTGGCATGCTTTTCCCACAATACGTAAGTCAAATGGTTTCGAACTGTCCTCTGAAACGCATGAGTGTGTTATTAACCTCACCATTTCCTACGGTGGGTGCACCGCCCCTGTGAGCGCGGGCGTGTGCCGTGACCGTATCCGCGCGCGACCCCGCGTCTCCCGCCCGCACTCACACTGCAGCCTCTGTGCTGTGAGCAGCTGATGTGAGTGAGGGCCGTAGCAGCATGAGTGTGTCCTGTGTTCCCGTCTCTCAGCCTCTCCCTCCTTCTCCTCCATCACTCTCGTGTGACTAGCTGATTTGACCGAGAGGTTGAGTTATGGCTGTGTTTCCAGTGACGTATTTTTCCTTGAATACACGATGCTTTAGATTTATTTGGCATTAGCAGTAGCAGTTAGTGCAAAGGCCGAACAAGAGCAGGGTCTGTCTTTCTGCTGTTAAACTGAGACACACAATGTTTGTGTTTAGTTATATATAAAATTGGGCCATTTTAAGCTACTGCGCACAGAAATGAACTTGAACTAGCCAGGGTTACATAAAGTATATTTTTATCAGCTTGAAAGTATAGAAGGATTATAAAAGCTTTAAGCAGCCGAGGCCCAAACAGAACGTTTACTTCTTCTCTGCCTTTTGGTTTGAACCGCATCCTCTCTCTGAAATGAGCGGCCTTAACAAAGGGCAGGCAGAGAAGGCCCTTTCACACGTTTGAATGGAGACAAAAGCAGTCTTGTGATGAGCTCAGCCCCTTGGCGAATCTCACCGTCCCCTCCAGAAGAACTCCTCTTTTCAATCAAGCTTTGCACCTGCTACTAGCTCCACCGCCATTGAGGGCACGTTCGCTCCGACACGTGCGTGTGCATACACTCCTCTACACGCTCTCTCTGCACACACGCTCTCTCTCGGACATGCAGACTTTGTTCTCTCTCTGTGTGTGTTGCTGTTCAGATGCCCTGCACACTTGCAGTGACTGTAATGATTGTGTGCTCTAAGAACTGTTAAATGTCTCTCGGATGTAAGTTAAGCCCAGACGGAGCCTGAGCCAGGAATACTTTTTGAAGAATGAACCACAATCTGTTTATCCTCTTGTCCACCTGCACAAAGTTTTCTTTATGCGACTGTGTGCGTGTGTGTGTAGGTGGGCAGTGAGAAGGTTGTTGTGGTCTCTGGTCTGCTCTATTTGAGCAGAAAGCCCGATCCTGGAGGTGTTTGTCTGAATGGTGCTTTGTCAGGATTCTGAGTGGTACGTTCTGTACCGCTGCCCTTTCTAACTCCGCCCACTTCTCCTCCCAGGCACCGTCCGTCATGGCCTTCCCTGCCACGACGCCCACAGGCATGATGGGATATGCAGTGGTGAGTAGCAGGGATAGAAGTGGTCCTCAGGCCTGCTGAGGCAGCTCTCTCTCACTCCCTTACACTGAATCCATACATGCAGATACCACTGGGGTGGGTGGGGGTGTAGTGGGAATGGGGGGGGGGGGGGGGGGGGTTGGGGGGGGAGAGCTACTGGGGTGGGTGGGGGTGTAGTGGGAATAGGGGGGGGGAGCTACTGGGGTGGGTGGGGGTGTAGTGGGAATGGGGGGGGGGGGAGCTACTGGGGTGGGTGGGGGTGTAGTGGGAATAGGGGGGGGGAGCTACTGGGGTGGGTGGGGGTGTAGTGGGAATAGGGGGGGGCAACTGGGGTGGGTGGGGGTGTAGTGGGAATAGGGGGGGGGCTACTGGGGTGGGTGGGGGTGTAGTGGGAATGGGGGGGGGAGCTACTGGGGTGGGTGGGGGTGTAGTGGGAATGGGGGGGGAGCTACTGGGGTGGGTGGGGGTGTAGTGGGAATAGGGGCGAGAGCTACTGGGGTGGGTGGGGGTGTAGTGGGAATAGGGGCGAGAGCTACTGGGGTGGCCACGTGTCAGGAGGACTGAAGCACCTCTGCCCAGTGACTCTAACATTGGTCATCAACGTTTAATCTCCACAAACTACAGGCTGCGGGGAATGAGCAAAGGGATCAAAATGCTGGCAAAGTGCTGTGTGTTTGTGTGGCTGAACATTTCTGAACTAATGGTTAGCATTTGCACCATAGTTTATACTTTTGGAAAGCTGCTGTTAACTAATGCTTCCTGTGTTCTAGCTAAGACAGCCAGAGCATTTCAGTTATGCACCAAAACGAAGATGGAGATCAGTGTGGAGTGCTGGTTCATAGCAGCTGATTTTGAGAATGGTCATGTTGTGTATAATTGACAGGAGTGTTTTCAGGGACTTCCATTTGCCCTCTGCCTGCACTGCTTCAGCTAGCAGCTAAACAGTAACGCTGCGAAAAGAGAGCGAACAGAACACTTCACTTCCCTCTCGTGTTACTTATTACATTAGGACCATAAAGGACGGCGACCCCGCAGGGCGTGTACGGGTGTTACGCAACACGGTGACGTGCTGTGCCAAAACGGCAGCAGTTGAATCACTTCCATGTTTCTACAGCTGTTTGTTTAGACTGTTTTGTGTGTGTGTGTGTGTGTGTGTGTGTGTGTGTGTGTGTGTGTGTGTGTGTGTGTGTGTGTGTGTGTGTGTGTGTGTGTGTGTGTGTGTGTGTGTGTGTGTGTGTGTGTGTGTGTGCCCAGCAGCCACAGATGACCCCCGTGGCTGTGATGACACAGCCCACCATGATGTACACACAGCCCGTCATGCGGCCGGCTAATCCGTTTGGCCCCGTCTCGGGAGCGCAGGTACGACCCCGATACTCCACGCAATCACATGAACCATCGGCGCTCAGCTGTGCCCGAGAACTCTGGGAGAAATGCCGTCCCCCGAACGTCTGAATTCTACAACCTTACCGGCTGTGTTCAGAAACAGCTTGAATGAATCTTGCGTATTCATGCTCCCATTACAGAACATTTCTGATCATGGCTAGCATGAAGGCATCGAAACAGATATGCATTCCATTATGATTAATAAATCATACAGAACGCTCTGTTTGGAATACATATCCTGGTCCAAACCATGCTGTGTCATTTCTGCAGTGTGTCAGTGCAACCAGTCTATATTGTTACTGAGTGAGAGAGTGGGTGTTGTCTGGCTGGGCTTTGGCCAGTAGCATGTGCTGTTATTAGACAAGTCTTTTGTAGTCAGACCTATCCCTGATCTTCAGACTGAGCTGGAACTTCCTTCACTAACCGTTCTGGCGCTGTGATTGGGTGGTGTGTGTGTGTGTTTGTGTGTGTGTGTGTGTGTGTGTGTGTGTGGGGGGGTGAAATGCTTGATGCTGTTTCGTTCTCTCTGAACTAGCCTTCGACTGCCTCTAGTCCCTCAAGCCAGAGTCCCCTCAGGCCCACAGGACAGGACCCCTTTGCACAGCTCTCTCTCAAGGACTTCCTTTAGGGACTCTTAGGTACTCTGTGTGTGTGTGTGTGTGTGTGTGTGTGTGTGTGTGTGTGTGTGTGTGTGTGTGTGTGTGTGCTTGCGTGTGTATGTGTACTTGCGTGTGCTTGCGCGCACATGCATACTGCATGTTCTAAGCACTAACCGAGTCTGCTTGTGTTACCTGTCATCTCTCCTTTACCCTGCTGTCCATTTCTAATCTCTTTTCCTTAGTATGACATCACTGTATTGCATTTCATGGCTTGAGAGTGTGAACATTTTGTCTTCCTCCAGTGTGTCAGAAGAGGTGTCTCTTTGTGAGAAGACATCCCTTCATAATTGGTGTCCTGTTATTGCACCTTGATGTTAGTTTTACTCACTGTATACATTTACATCAAAGTAAACACTTTCATCTCTTGACTGGTAGATGTCCAAGAGCACTGAATACAGCGATTCCAAACTCTGTCCCCCTCTCTGATCTGACCGCCTCCGATCTACACCCTTCCCATGACCACTGATGAGTCCTTTCAGTCTGACACATCCATCGGCCGCTTCAGGTCGTGGACTGCCAGTCAAATTCAGATTGAGCGCTTGCATCCCCGAGTCCCGCCCAACCAGCAGCGGGAGGCCACGCCCATGCAGCGTCCTGCCGACAACCCCGTCCATCCTGTGTCCATCAACGCGCTTTCCGTGATGTGCGAGATGTGGAACGTTTTTGTGGACAGCCGCCGTGTTTGTGGTGGTGTTTGAACGGGCGTGGGTGGAGGAGAGTAACGGGCATGGGTGGAGGCGAGTAACGGGCGTGGTTCTGTTGCAGATGCAGTTCATGTGAAGCCGCAGCAAGCGTCCGCTCCCCGAGGACGAAGTCACACGCCGGCCGATCTCAAACCTTTAACGTGTCCCCAGTTCCGTTTGACTCCAGGCCAGGAGAACTGGTCCCAGCACCGACTCGAACAGGAACCGGGGTGGGGTGGGGGGGCGGGTGGGTTTGTACACGGAGGCTGTCTGGCGAGTGTTTTGTAATTTGTCTAACAGTAACCAGGCTGCAGTGGTTCCTCCTGTCCAGGACCGATCCAGGCAGATTGGGCTCTGTAAACTCACATGTGGGGCTCATTTGGGGAATGGGAAGAGGGTCTATGGAGATGACGACACTGCTTCAGGTTCTGACTGGGGGGGGGGAGAAACCAGGTCGCGAAGTGGAAGGACTTTATCTGATTAGCAATCATCCATTATCTAATTAAACCATCACCATGTAGAAATACTGACTTCACTTTCTACTTTGATTTGTTTTTTTTTGGACATTCCTTGTGCATTGTTTGTATTTATTTATGATTTACCCACTGCGGATATGAATTCTGATGTTTATCAAGCTCTTCCCTTGTGGGAGGTATGTAGGATTATGCTTTCATGGTTGGGATTGCAGAAGTGGATTTTGATAGTGAACGAGTCGAGATATATATAATTAAAAAATCATGAAAATGGCTGTAAAATGAATTGAAAGAGCACTACATCATCTCTGCCTCCTGTTTCTTGTCTAGTGCAATTCTTTGTAGTTTGGAAACCCGTCCACTTGATTCATAAGAGGGACTACAGGATGGGAGGGGGAACACGGTTAATCCACAGTCAATTCTGGGCCGGGGGGGGGGGGGGGGGGGTGTTTTTTTTTTTTTTTTCCTTTGTTTTTTGTTTTGTTTTTTTTTTTTGGCAAGGGAACATTTGTCAAACTTGTCACTACATCTGTGATTCTGCAGCACTGCATGGGGGAGGAGTGGTGATGCTTAATGCTTGGCATGCCATTATTTTACATTGACAAATAAACAGCTGCCTTTCCAACCTGAATGTAAAAAGCCGCCTTCACACACGGGTCATCTTTCCCTACACAGGCACAAGGCAGCAGCCATTACTGAGCACGGGCAGAGGTGTGTGTGCAAGTGTCACACAGATGGCCATGACCAGGGTCCTTGGTGTGGTTGTAAATTAGCAGTAGGTGTAGTAGAACCGGAGCAAGAGAAGCACTGTTGATCGGCGCTTTGTGTAAATAAAACCGGACCCCGACCAGTAATTGCGTATGTGAAGGATGGTCCCAGTGTGAAGGTGGTTCTGGCCCCCCATTTAGCATATTTGCTGCATTGTCCCTGCAGATTCTATTTTGTTTATATATAATAAAATGTATGTGAGCAGAATTTGGTTGATTTTCAAATAAAGGCACAGCTTCCACAAACATGAGTGTTTTGTGACTCTTTTTTTTTTCTAGGATTCTTTACAGTCTTTTGCAGCTGTGTAATTTTTAAGGCTCACAGGCTAAAGCTCACTTCTCTTAGAAATAAGCAGTCTTGGCCTGCGGTTTATTTAAGAAGTTGTACATAAAAAATACTAAATAAAAAGTACCAGACAAACTGGAGAGCCAATAGTTTGTATTTGAAGCGCAGGCTCTTGTGGCGCATGTGCTCAGGGGAACGTACTGTGGATGATCCTCGTGGTGAGGGCCCAATCCTGCACCTCCAAAACGTCGAGGTGCGTCGATTCGCCGCAACTCTCCGGGTCGGAGGGCATAGGGTGCAGAGTCATGGCCTGACCAATCACGGTCAACAGCTTCTGGTCCAACTGGCCCAGGTGTAGCAGTTCCTACACACACACACACACACACACACACACACACAAAGAAGCTCAATTTGCAGGCTTGCCTTCTGGCCAGAGACACAAGGAGAGGGCCTGTTCTGGGTGACGCCAGACCCATCTGTACTGCAGCCTTTGCCAGGGAGGAGGAAGTGAGTTTCACAGTTCTCTCAGCTGCACTCGGCTCCAGACGCCCATCAGACACGCAGACCACCTTAATTACAGCCCGGCTCTACAGCCGCATTTACATACATAGACAAGTGATTTCAACCAGTGATTCCATTTTTCTACCTTCTGCTATAGACTATGTGTAGATTTAGTCTCGGTATGACTCTTGGCTGTTAAGAAACAGGAGCTCTGTGTTTTGAAATGGTTATAAAGGTCTCAAATTATAGTTCTCAGAACCTTGATGTAATGAAAGTGCAATTTACAGAGTGATGTCTTGAGAGAGGGACGTGTGTGATGAGACCATCAATTTTCTCACCCCGAGTTCTTCTAGAAAGCCCTGTTTTAAAGGATCGCATTCATAAACGCTAGCGTCTCACCCTGTGGTCACTCCGGCTGCTGCAGGGAAGCACGGCAAGGTCATAGGGAGGGGCGGAGGTCCCGTGGGCGGTGGTCCCGTGGGCGGCGGTCCCGTGGGCGGCGGTCCCGTGGGCGGCGGTCCCGTGGGCGGCGGTCCCGTGGGCGGCGGTCCCGTGGGCGGCGGCCCCGCGGCCGGGCTCCGTCTCATCTCCCTCCAGCAGCCTGGCCCACTGCTGCTCTTCCCCCACTGGCTCCACCGGCGCCGGCCAGGGTCTGCTCCCTAGCTCTGGTAAGAAACACACGGGCCGCTCGTGGCTGAGGGTTGGGGAAAGATTAGCAACTGATGGCAAGAGTGGCCTTTAACAACGTCCTGGTGGGTGAGCGACTGAGTTCTCCCCAATCCCAAGATCGGAGTCATTTGTGTTTCTTGCCTTCGCAGCCTATAGTTCAAAACATTACGCTAAATTAGCCAGTGAACAGACATTTCTTCAGGAGTAGCTCTGTTCAACCTGTCCCATCTCAGATGTTTCTATTGTGTTCTGTGTCTGTATATTGAATCTGTATATTGCATTTTTGTATGTGTAATTAATAAGATAAAATAACTGGAAGCCTGAATAAAACAGAATACTGTGGTAGTGTATGATTGTGGGTTCAAGTATAAAACTACATCTATCTGGCACTGGTCTGTGAGTGAGAGCAGCAAGATGGCTTTACAACTTCTACACACGCATGTCCACTAGTAATAAGTATGTTTTAAACTTACTAGTGTCTGATATACACTTTTGTACAATCTTAGGGGAAGGACTTTTATGCTGAAGTTTAAGACCTCGCCTAACTTCAACTCTTGGAGCGCCCTCTTGTGGTCCTAGAATTGCATTTCTGGCCAGAAATAGGTGAGGTCAGAGGGATCACCTGCTGTCTCTGAAAGTATGTGTTCCTGCATCGGCTGCTCAATATTGCCCAAGTTCATCTGCTGCAAGCCTGCAGCCTGTGTGAGGAACACGTTTCTGCAACAGAAAGGGAAAAGCGTTATGTAAACTGGAGGCTACATGTGCTGCACTCTTTATAATTCTTTTAATCCGCATCCAATTAAACCCATCAAGGTCCTTGTGAGCTGGGTCAGGTGTGCCGGAGGTGGGAGAGTGTAATGTAAGTGTGTTGTGCCCCAGGTATGTACAGTCCCTGACATAAGTTCTGTCGCTTATCCATGTTGTGGAAATTTCCAATTCCAATGAATCATTGTCGAACCGCATGGATGTGGTCCTTCAAGCTCATGGAAGTCACACAAAATATTAAATGTGGGTCTAATAGCACCACAACGTCATTCACCAGTGTTATGAAGCATATATTTGTATATGAAGTGAATTAATTGTTTGATTTTCACCTTACTTTCTGTGGGCGACAAAACTTCTGTCTTGCCAAAATCTGACCTTTCCGTGTTCATTAAATGATCAATATTTCTGCAGTGAAGCAAATTTATTTTCGTAAATTAAATCTCATTTGGGAGGGTTTCAGCTTTCATATGAGTCATTTCTAAAACCAATCGATGATTTTAAAGTCCGGTTATAAGCTTTTGTTTCCACAACATGGATAAGCGACAGAACTTATGTCAGGGACTGTACGGCCGACAGCGAAGATGCCCAGCTCTGCTTCCGTAGATCTACAGCCCTGCCTAGCTCCCCTCTAACACTGATCTAATACTCACAATCTGGTCTTCCACGCCATTAGAACTAGGTTTAGAGCTCAGTGTGTTAAAACAATCTCCAGGAGTCCAGTGCCCCTGGCCCACATGCATGAGACAAATGGTCAGTAATGCCTTGAGAACTGCAAATCGCTGAGACGCTGATCAACCAGTTGCTCTATGTGCTTCAAGTTCTTCTCCTCCAAGTTCCTCACAGATTCCTCCAGTATGTGGACTTCTTTACTGTACATGGCAACCTGCCATGGAACATTCAAACCACATACATAACTTGAGTAACGTACACATCTGCTACGCCATGGGAAATGCAGGTATTCTGAACTGGGAGCCTGTACCTCTCTCTTAAGCAAGTCGTTCTCCATTATCTTGTGGCGACTGCCTTTGTCAAGCCGTTTAATCACCCTCTGAGAGAAGAGCATGACAATGCATAGGCCCTGCTTCACTTACAGGTATACGTCTGGTCATGTGTTTGCACCTCTGGAGCCAGCTGCTGCACTTCGTCTATCAGCTGAGATTTCTTCTTGTCGATTTCATTGATGGCTGATTCATGAGAACACCGAATATGTTCTGTGGGGAATTGTGTAAATCAAGAGTAAGTTGAGCTTATTTTATTATTAAATTGTACCTGGTATATTATGATGTATGGGATTCAGTACATTTGAGAGTGCTGTGATTCTAAATAATCTTGGTGAGATTTTGTTGTGGTGTGGTGGAGAAGTGGGTTTATACCTTCTCCAAAAGAAGTATGCTAGATCTAATTGTATAAGGTTTGTAATGTGGCATACCTGACATCTCCTGGAAGTCTTTCTGCAGAGCAGTGAGTTGTGACTGCAGAACCTGGATATGTGTGTGATGTTCCACACACTCAGTGGACTTGTACTCCAGCAACACCTTCTGCTGAAGCTGTAGCCGTAGCTCCGTCTCCAGGCCTGTGAGCGTCCTGAGCAATTCTTTCGCACATGTATAAAAGATGATCAATCTGAAGCTCTCTCACATACACATCAATATGAAGAAACACAGAGGCCTCTCTGATTTTCTAACACACACACACACACACTCCTGCTGTGTGTGCAGCTGAACCTCTGCCTGTCATGTTCACGTACATTCACATATCTTGTGTGCTCCTTACGTTGCGTATTCTGCATGTGTGTGTGTGTGTGTGTGTGTGTGTGTGTGTGTGTGTGTGTGTGTGTGTGTGTGTGTACTGATCTTATGGTTAGCACAGCAGCATAATTAATACTTTTGGAAGTGTTTGTGTTAGTTAAAGACCACTGACCCTGCAGATAGCACTTGGTATTCTTGTTCTTTACATCCTTGTATGTTTATATCTATATAGATTTATATACACCGGTATGTGTTTATTTGCACTTCTAGGTATCGTTTTTTTAAATATCGGGGTTTTTTTTATTCTGACCTATCTACAGTTCTAGGATGCATTCTGTGAACAGATGGCAAGGCACTTTGTAAGTCTCTCTGGATAAGAGCGTCTGCTAAATGCCCAAAAAAAATTAAGAGTAAAAATCAATGTAAAAAAGTAAAATGTCTGCTGCCCGTACCTCCTAGCTCTTCCTCGTGGCGATGGCGGAGCTCCAGGTGGTTCTGCAGAGCTTGCTCCACAGTTTCTTTGCTGACCCTCTCGCTCTGCTCCAGCGTCCTCTCCTGCTCTCGCGCCTGCCTACGCAGCGCACGCACGTGAGCCAGCTGCTCCTCGCGCAGCTGAGCCCTCTGGGGGAGAGCGCTCACATCAACACTGGGAGACGAGCGTTCATGACACAACCTTGGACGGCGTTAGTGGACGGGAGTAAACACGTCGTCCAAATAGTACAACTGTTCGCTCGTTTGAATATTTGCCAGTGATATTACCAGTTCAATGAGTTGCTTGTTCTTGGCTTCCAGAAGACTTGTTTCATTATTGAATTCTTGAATCTCTTTTTTCTTAACCTGGATTCTGAATGAGACATAGCAAAAAATGACCATACATGCCAAACTAAGTTTTGAAACCGTAAACAAAAACGTAATCCTGTTTAAAGTCAGTCTTGATTTAACTTACTGGAATTGGATGGACGCCTCAGACAGAGAGGTTTTATCATCATTCTTCTGCCCTTTATCCAACGCCATGTTTGTCTTCTAACTAAAGATATACGTGTCTACAATACAGAAGAAGAGCTAATACTAAAGACATACAGATGAAGAGCTAATGTTAAATACATACGTTTATACAGTACAGATGAAGAGCTAATGCTGCCAATGTGTAGTTTGCACGGACGTAACAAACCCCCCCCCCCCCCCCCCCCGCGCACCCCAGTTCTCAAGCCAATTGTGTGTGTGTGTGTGTGTGTGTGTGTGTGTGTGTGTGTGTGTGTGTGTGTGTCCCTCCAATGAAATCAAAATTTCGTCCATGGTTTGTACAATTTAGCAACACGTAGTACGTAAATTATGCAGTCACCTAAACGTGTTTTTACCTTAACGTGACCATCATCTTAACTGTTAACCTTAACTCGATCCTTGCGTTAAAATCTCACCAGTTCTCTTTCCTCCACGTTGCTAAATAGTTGTTTATAGTTGTCACTCGTAAGTGAACTCGCTTGCTGTCAAGGAAACCACTTTGTATTTATCTCCACAGACGTCTATAGGGGGCGCTGTTGCCGAACAAGTCGAGAGTCCCGCTAATAGGCCCATGATAACTACAAATAGTTTAGCCAGTTAAATCTCGAGCGCTTTCTGAAATCGCCTACATACTAGTGTGCTGTCCACTCCACCTTTAATAATGCTACAGATACGACAGTTCGCTTGTAGCCTA
This sequence comes from Brachyhypopomus gauderio, assembly GCF_052324685.1. Lineage (NCBI taxonomy): Eukaryota > Metazoa > Chordata > Actinopteri > Gymnotiformes > Hypopomidae > Brachyhypopomus > Brachyhypopomus gauderio. The sequence continues at coordinate 141,326 of NW_027507071.1, read as the reverse complement.
CACAAAACATTTCGATTGATCATAATTATTAAGTTTTAATATTAGTTATTGTCGAATAAACGTTTTTTGTATTATCATCAGAAACTTGTTGACAGAAACAGAAAATCAACATAAAATGAAAACTCTTTCTAATTGATGTACTAATTAATTGTTACTAATTGATGGTCGTTTTCATAGTACTATGAGTATAAAATATGTGATTAAGTACAATACGTATTTGTAATATTTTATGATGCTCCTTTTAAATGTAATATATTTTTTCTTGAATTCTTCACGTGTTCACGTGTAGCAGTGACTCACTGCGGTAGAGTATAGAACGGGCAAATGTAAAACAAGACCTTCAAAGAGAAGGTGACAAAACGTATTGATATTTATACCACATATGTCGAAGATATAACTACAGAAAGATAAATAAGTATCCTCCTGTAAGAAAACCTATTTTTCCTCGGGACCAAAGTAATTTAACACTTCAAAACTACCTGGCAATGTCCCCTAGCGGAGGTAGAGGGGTCATTCCAGGATTTTGGTACATTTCAGGGGTGGTAACTTCTGAAAATTTGATCTTCAATTTGATCATTTTAAATCATATATTTATAATCTACAGGTTATAAACTATCAAAAAGTTTGATTCGTCAATCTCAGATATGCAAGAAGTTTTTTCTTTATTAGATTGGTGTGCAGTAAATTGGTATGCAGTAACAGGGTTGTGACTAACAGGGTTGCAAATTTAGGCTAAGTTGTGGTCTACCCCAGGAACAGATGCTCATTGTAAAATTTAGCTATGTATACAAGATCAAGGACAAATATGGTTATATAAGTATATAAAGTAAATTTTGACTCTACTCAATATTAGTCTTACAATATGAGGAACAGGGTTGCATTCACTGAGTGACACACACAACTTGGACAAACATATTTGGAAAAAAACCTTGACAATTGTTAGAGCACTTACCATTTTTCTTGCCATGTGGGCAGGAAATGTCCTTGTGATGCAAATTCCTTTGTGCTAGTACACAAATATTTTTAACCCTCTCTCTGCCAGATAAAATTCCTTATGGTAACAGGGTTGCGCGCATGTTGTGGGACACAACTTAATAGTGTAAAAACTGTGACATGCAATACAATGTAGACCAAATAAGTTGTTTTCATAAGTAAAGGAGATGCATTTCAACAATATACAAGAGGAAGTAATTTATTTAGAGCTTATTTTAATTGTTAAATTTGGCAAAGGAGTTGGTCACCCAATGTGTGGGACAAGAGAAAATGGCCATTTTTTGAGGTGGTTCAAAGGTATTCGGTCTTTTGAATAATATCTAAGGCGCTTATTTTTCCACCAAATTTTACAGTTTGTCTTATAACAAGTACAATGTTTTAAAAAAAATAGTCATTTAGATATTTTGGATATGTACATTTGAAATTTAAGTGGTGGGACAGGAAATGTACCAAAATCCTGGAATGACCCAGAGATAAATGAATAAGCTAACATTTCTGAGGGATGCTGAAGGCAGTATTCAAATCTGAGCCTGGGTGAAAGACGTGCCGCTCATTTTATTCTGTCTCTGAAGTTTGAATTACTTTAAAAATGTGCTAATTTCGAAATGAAGCTATAATTTACTTTGAAATATATTTTTCTTTGGGCCACTATCTTGACATGCCTGATTTTATTACATTCTGAGATAATATTGAGAGAAAAGGGGCAAAATTGTCTAAATGGTGTAACCATAAAAATGCAGCACCAAGAATACAAGTTGTTGAAAAAATGTGTAATGACATTCTAAACAGCCTCTGAAATACACTGGCATAATCTTAAACAAGTATTTTTTAGGCCATGCGGTGGACTGGCGACCTGCCCATGGTGTACCCTGCCTTCGCCCGGAGATCTTGGGATTGGCTCCAGCCCCCCCGTGACCCCGACTAGCGGGATTAAGCGGTTCAGATAATGGATGGATGGATGGAAGTATTTTTTAATATCAAATAATAATAGAGAAACATGGCAGTTCTGAATATTTCCATTAACATGGGGAATCATGTCTGCCAAGTCAAACGTCTGGTATGTCTACTCATGTAACCACCCTTTTTAGAGCCATTTTGAACATTTTGAGCCAGAAGATCACGTAACAGAATGTGATGTCAAACAGAAGGACCTCTGAAGACCCTGACTGCCACAAGTCAAGATTTGACTTGTAAATGTTTTGACTGTAAAATTTGACAAAATAAAGCAGATTCAGGTCATGGTCAGGTATGATTAGAATACACACCAAATGGTATGACCTCAGTAAAATGTTAATAAATATAAATCATCATAAAATATTCAAGTTAACATGAAAAATAGTTTGAAATATTCTAAACCAAGGTCAAATGTTTACATAGTCTTCCACAATTATGCACGCAAAATTTGGATTCAATTTTAAATGTCCTGTGGAGTAACCGGGTTACACCATTGCACCCTTTCCTTTATGAGACAAATTTTATCAATTTCTGGACAATATTTCTACTTTTGTAGTTTTTTGTATTATTATATTGTATTCTGTATTATTATTAATAATAAGATTATTAAAAGTATTGTTATTATTAAAATTACATGCAGCTTGAAATGTAGTCTAAAAAGAATGATAAAATCTCAAAATGAAATCTGTTTTTAATTTCACATTTCTAAGTGCACATAAACAAGAAGTATGTAGGTGGAAACATGTGTATGCATCTCCTCTTCTAATAGATGCCACTTACAAGTAAAGAAAAAGTGGCTCACACAGCGCATGTTAATGCGAATCCTGCTGCAAGGACAAATTATCTTGTTAAAATAAGGCAAAGATACACTACATATACCCTCACATACACATGCTAGTGTTTCATGAGAAAGTAAAATCAGTGATGTAGGTCTCCTGAAAGGGTAGTTTTATTGAGAGGTTTGATGTCAAAATGGAAGATAAATTAAGGCCCTGGACATTAGACTTATTTCAGTCATCTTCTGTACTTTAGCTATCAAAGAGAAAGAGACAGGGAAAGATCACAAACATCCAGTCACAGATCTGCCCAGGGAAACACAGGTACAAATGGGGGAAGAGTGGAAGCAGTATCAGAGGCAGTACAGAGAGAAGAGTGTAGTGGCATATTACACACGGTAGTGGCATATTACACTCAGTAGTGGCATATTACACACGGTAGTGGCATATTCCGCTCGGTAGTGGCATATTACACTCAGTAGTGGCATATTGCACTTGGTAGTGGCATTTTACGCTCGGTAGTGGCAAATCGGACTCAGCAGCGGCATATTAACAGTGGCATATTCCTATTAACAGCGGCATATTCCTATTAACAGTAGCATATTACACTCGGTAGTGGCATATTCTGCTTGGTAGTGGCATATTCCACTCAGTAGTGGCATATTCCGCTTGGTAGTGGCATTTTACGCTCGGTAGTGGCAAATCGGACTCAGCAGCGGCATATTAACAGTGGCATATTCCTATTAACAGCGGCATATTCCTATTAACAGTAGCATATTACACTCGGTAGTGGCATATTCTGCTTGGTAGTGGCATTTTACGCTCGGTAGTGGCATATCGGACTCAGCAGCGGCATATTAGCAGTGGCATATTCCTATTAACAGCGGCATATTAACAGTAGCATATTACACTCGGTAGTGGCATATTACACTCGGTAGTGGCATATTCCGCTCGGTAGTGGCATATTCCGCTCAGTAGTGGCATATTACGCTCGGTAGTGGCATATCAGACTCAGCAGCGGCATATTAGCAGTGGCATATTCCTATTAACAGCGGCATATTCCTATTAACAGCAGCATATTCCTATTAACAGTAGCATATTACACTCGGTAGTGGCATATTCCGCTCAGTAGTGGCATATTACGCTCGGTAGTGGCATATCGGACTCAGCAGCGGCATATTAGCAGTGGCATATTCCTATGAACAGCGGCATATTCCTATTAACAGTGGCATATTACTCTCGATAGTGGCATATTACGTTCGGTAGTGGCATATTACACACGGTAGTGGCATATTGCGCTTGGTAGTGGCATATTCCACTCGGTAGTGGCATATTACGCTCGGTAGTGGCATATCGGACTCAGCAGCGGCATATTAGCAGTGGCATATTCCTATTAACAGCGGCATATTCTTATTAACAGTAGCATATTACGCTCGGTAGTGGCATATTACACTCGGTAGTGGCATATTCCGCTCAGTAGTGGCATATTTAGCTCGATAGTGGCATATTACGCTCGGTAGTTGCATATTACACACGGTAGTGGCATATTCCGCTCGGTAGTGGCATATCGGACTCAGCAGCTGCATATTAGCAGTGGCATATTCCTATTAACAGTGGCATATTCCTATTAACAGAGGCACATTCCTATTAACAGTGGCATATTCCTATTAACAGCGGCATATTCCTAATAACAGTAGCATATTACACTCGGTAGTGGCATATTCCGCTCGGTAGTGGCATATCGGACTCAGCAGCGGCATATTAGCAGTGGCATATTAGCAGTGGCATATTCCTATTAACAGCGGCATATTAACAGTAGCATATTACACTCTGTAGTGGCATATTCCGCTCGGTAGTGGCATATTCCGCTCGGTAGTGGCATATTCTGCTCGGTAGTGGCATATCTTACTCAGCAGCGGCATATTAGCAGTGGCATATTCCTATTAACCGCGGCATATTCCTATTAACAGTAGCATATTACGCTCGGTAGTGGCATATTCTGCTCGGTAGTGGCATATTCTGCTCGGTAGTGGCATGTTCCGCTCGGTAATGGCATATTGGACTCAGCAGCGGCATATTAGCAGTGGCATATTCCTATTAACAGCGGCATATTCCTATTAACAGTGGCATATTATGCTCGGTAGTGGCATATTACGCTTGGTAGTGGCATATTACACACGGTAGTGGCATATTGCGCTTTGTAGTGGCATATTCCACTCGGTAGTGGCATATTTCGCTCGATAGTGGCATATTACGCTCGGTAGTGGCATATTACACACGGTAGTGGCATATTCCGCTCGGTAGTGGCATATTCCGCTCGGTAGTGGCATATTACGCTCGGTAGTGGCATATTTCGCTCGATAGTGGCATATTACGCTCGGTAGTGGCATATTACACACGGTAGTGGCATATTCCGCTCGGTAGTGGCATATTACACACGGTAGTGGCATATTCCGCTCGGTAGTGGCATATTCCACTCGGTAGTGGCATATTACACTCGGTAGTGGCATATCGGACTCAGCAGCGGCATATTAGCAGTGGCATATTCCTATGAACAGCGACATATTCCTATTAACAGTGGCATATTACGCTCGATAGTGGCATATTACGCTCGGTAGTGGCATATTACACACGGTAGTGGCATATTGCGCTTGGTAGTGGCATATTACGCTCGATAGTGGCATATTACGCTCGGTAGTGGCATATTACACACGGTAGTGGCATATTGCGCTTGGTAGTGGCATATTCCACTCGGTAGTGGCATATTACGCTCGGTAGTGGCATATTTCGCTCGATAGTGGCATATTACGCTCGGTAGTGGCATATTACACACGGTAGTGGCATATTCCGCTCGGTAGTGGCATATTCCACTCGGTAGTGGCATATTACGCTCGGTAGTGGCATATTATGCTCGGTAGTGGCATATCGGACTCAGCAGCGGCATATTAGCAGTGGCATATTCCTATGAACAGCGGCATATTCCTATTAACAGTGGCATATTACGCTCGATAGTGGCATATTACGCTCAGTAGTGGCATATTACACACGGTAGTGGCATATTGCGCTTGGTAGTGGCATATTCCACTCGGTAGTGGCATATTACGCTCGGTAGTGGCATATCGGACTCAGCAGCGGCATATTAGCAGTGGCATATTCCTATTAACAGCGGCATATTCACTATTAACAGCGGCATATTCCTATAAACAGTGGCATATTCCTATTAACAGTAGCGTATTACGCTTGGTAGTGGCATATTACGCTTGGTAGTGGCATATTACGCTCGGTAGTGGCATATCGGACTCAGCAGCGGCATATTAGCAGTGGCATATTCCTATTAACAGCGGCATATTGCTATTAACAGCAGCATATTCGTATTAACAGCGGCATATTCCTATTAACAGTGGCATATCTGACTTAACTGTGGCATATTAGCAGTGGCATATTCCACTCGGTAGTGGCATATTACACTCGGGTATATTGCACTTAGCTGTACGTTTTCTAAAGGTATACTGCTACCTCAGGTAACATTAGCTTAGCCTTTTAGCCTAATGTTTTTTTCTTTTGGAAACTTTATAAAGTGGGAAAGTCCACTAAAAGTCGAGTATATTCCTCTTAGACAGTGGCATATCCCACGAAAAAGTGGCATATACCGCAGGACACCAGAAAGTGCCAGTGGCACTTGAAACGCCATTTCCTTTTATGCCAGTGGCATAAAAACGTCACATGCCAGTCCACAAAATGCTGCTACCCCTTCTCAGAACTGCAAGGGCTGGGCTGGCTCTGGCTCGGCCGCACTGTCTTTCCCTGGCCGATGAGGAAGGTCATCTTAGGCCTGTTCGGTGCTTCCGGTATGGCCGTGGGCCGCACGGGTTGAGATGCAGAGGAAGAGAGAGACGATCCAGGGCCCGTCTTCGGGATGCTGCTGCTGTTGCTGCTGCCAGGCTTTGAGCCACCTTGGTCCTCCTTCATGGGAGAGTTATTCTGCAAAGTGAACAGCGGTCAGTTATGGGAAATCTGAATATAAGGAACAGAAAGTAAGAGTTTAACAGTGTAAACAAACAAAACACAGCCCTCTCAATTATACTAGTGAACAATAACAACCAGTTCCCAGTCAGATTTCCTGGCATGGTGCAGTGGTGCGGTGATACCTTTGCCATGTGAGGAGGAAGCTGTGGACCGATGACGGAGGTGGAGGTGAACTGAGGCCCGTTCACCTTGGCCGTGCTGACCGGGCGAGGGGAGCAATGACCGGGACCATGGGTCACAGAGTTACATAAGATCTGTTGACCTAAAAATGATGGATTGGGGGGGGGGGGGAGATAAAAGTGTATAAAATGCCTTTCATACCACTGCTCATTACTAGTTTGTAATGGATAATTGAAACTTGGAAAGAAAGTTGACCCTTATGCACCTGAGTGACGTTAAGTTGGTAATAGTCCTCAGTAGTAGGTCGCTTGGCGCTGGGTGAAGACTCATCTGGGTCGCAGCTGAGGCGGCGCACACACTTCCGCTCCTCACGCGCTCGTCTGCCTTCTCTAGAGCCTGGCGCACCAGACAGAGGTGCCGTCGCATCTTCCCTGCAGTCATCGCCGTTGGGCACAAAGGCGTCCGCGGTTGCCACGGGCCTCTCTCCGTTGGTCTTGGGCGTGAGGCAGCTTGAGCTGTGGAAGAGGGGACCATCCATCCCACCTTTCCCGTCGGATGCCTTGGCACCAGGGTAAGACTTCCCTGTGCCATTATCCAAGGCTCCGCCTTCCTGGTCGGACTCGTCGGATGACTCTTGGCCATACGGAACCAGGAAAGCTGCTCTATTGTGAGCGGCGGCACCACCGTTCACCTGCACAGGCCAACTGAGGTCTGAGGTAGACTGTGGTGCGCTGGAGGAAGAGGACGAGGGCAGCGGGCGCAGGTGGGATGCGGCAGCCGAAGAACTGCAGGTGCTGGGCCGGCTCTTCGGGACGCTGCCGCTGTTGCTGCTGCCAGGCTTTGAGCCACCTTGGTCCTCCTTCATGGGAGAGTTATTCTGCAAAGTGAACAGCGGTCAGTTATGGGAAATCTGAATATCAGGAACAGAAAGTAAGAGTTTAACAGTGTAAACACACAAAACACAGCCCTCTCAATTATACTAGTGAACAATAACAACCAGTTCCCAGTCAGATGTCCTGGCATGGTGCAGTGGTGCGGTGATACCTTTGCCATGTGAGGAGGAAGCTGTGGACCGATGAAGGAGGTGGAGGTGAACTGAGGCCCGTTCACCTTGGCCGTGCTGACCGGGCGAGGGGAGCAATGACCGGGACCACGGGTCACAGAGTTACAGTCTCAGTTTAAGATCTGTTGACCTAAAAATGATGGATTGGGGGGGGGGGAATAAAAGTGTATAAAATGCCTTTCTAAATATTCTAAATATAATGGTTTAAACATTAGATTGAAATGACTGGATGTAGAACAGTAAGTACGCCTGTTGGTTCAACACTGATCGTATGTCACTTAGAGATACTGATGCATCGTTCATCTCATACCACTGCTCATTACTAGTTTGTAATGGATAATAGAAACTTGGAAAGAAAGTTGACCCTTATGCACCTGAGTGACGTTAAGTTGGTAATAGTCCTCAGTAGTAGGTGGCTTGGCGCTGGGTGAAGACCCGTCTGGGTCGCAGCTGAGGCGGCGCACACACTTCCGCTCCTCACGCGCTCGTCTGCCTTCTCTAGAGCCTGGCGCACCAGACAGAGACGCCACCGCATCTTCCCTGCAGTCATCGCCGTTGGGCACAAAGGCGTCTGCGGTTGCCACGGGCCTCTCTAAAGCCACGTGCCCGTCGCCCCCCTGTGAGCAGAGGTCGTGGTTGGCCTCTGGGGGCGCCGTGGTGCCTTTCGTCACATGGGTGTCGTGGCAGTAGATGGGCTCCTCAGCCGAGGCCATCTGGGTGCGAGGCGTGGTGTCGGTTGGCTTAGCTGGCGTCTCGGGGGCTGAATGGGGCCTGTGCGGAGGCGGGGACAGCAGGGGAGCGACATCCTGAGTAAGAGGCTCGGACATCGCTTTTGTCCGTCCAGAGGAAGGCGAAGGAGGGAGCGTGGCATCAGAGCACGATCTACTGAGTCTGGTAATAGTCCTCAGTAGTAGGTCGCTTGGCGCTGGGTGAAGACTCGTCTGGGTCGGAGCTGAGGCGGCGCTTACGTTTGTCTAAGCTGTGGCCAGAGCGACACTCCATACGAGGCTCCTCCTCCAAGTTGTGCCTCCTCCTCTTCTTTTTCATCTTTTTGTGTCGGAAGGAGCTGCTGTCCCCATTCCTGTCTGATGGGTCCCTCTCAGAACTCCTGCAGATTGAAAATGATTTGCTTAAGGAAACTGTAGTACACTTTCTGGCTTATGGTTGCTAGATTTTCTACAACAGTAACAGTTCTGTTTGCTGACCCCTCCTGGTCACACACAGTATAGCAATGGCCGTTCTCATGCAACATAAATAGCTCCTTACCTCCGCTTGTCCTTCTTCTTCTTCTTGGATTTCTTATGTTTTTTGACAGGCCGCTCTTCACATGGATCCTCCCTGTCCGACAGGCTACGCTTTTGTGCCTGGGGCCGCGGGGCAGGGCTGGCGGGGCGTGGTGCTTTAGCCCGCTTGTGTCCCGAGTCTTTCTTCCCAACATAGTACTCAAATGAGCGAGGGAAGTCACCTTGACCATTCTCCACATCCCGGTCTCGTTCGTCCTTGCTGCTGTGATGGCGCCGGTGGTGGTAGTGGTCTCGGCGGTGGTGGGTGTGCCCGTCCCGGTGGCGATCTCCCTCTCGCTCTCCAGGGATCCTCTCTCGACTGGCCGAGCGATCCTTATCAGTATGGTGGTCTCTGTTGGAACGATGGCGATGGCGATGGCGATGGCGGTGCCCGTAGCGCTCCCGACTCCGGTTTTCCCGCTCGCGATAATGTCCCTGCCTGGATCTGCCTCGCTCCTTCAGGGTGGAGGAAAGGTGTGGCTGCCCAGAGTCTTTATCACACTTCCGCTCCTTATGCGCTCGTCTGCCTTCACTAGAGCCTGGCGCATCAGACAGAGATGCTGCTCTATTGTGAGCGGCGGCGCCACTGTTCACCTGCACAGGCCGTCTGAGGTCAGAGGTCGGGGATGCGGCAGCCGAAGAACTGCAGGGGCTGGGCTGGCTCTTCGGGACGCTGCCGCTGTTGCTGCTGCCAGGCTTTGAGCCACCTTGGTCCTCCTTCATGGGAGAGTTATTCTGCAAAGTGAACAGCGGTCAGTTATGGGAAATCTGAATATCAGGAACAGAAAGTAAGAGTTTAACAGTGTAAACAAACAAAACACAGCCCTCTCAATTATACTAGTGAACAATAACAACCAGTTCCCAGTCAGATTTCCTGGCATGGTGCAGTGGTGTGGTGATACCTTTGCCATGTGAGGAGGAAGCTGTGGACCGATGAAGGAGGTGGAGGTGAACTGAGGCCCGTTCACCTTGGCCGTGCTGACCGGGCGAGGGGAGCAATGACCGGGACCACGGGTCACAGAGTTACAGTCAATAAAAGTGTATAAAATACCTTTCTAAATATTCCACTATTCAAAAATCTGGAGCTGGTTTAAACATTAGGTTGAACTTACCGGATGTAGAACAGTAAATACGCTTGTTGGTTCAGCACTGATTGTATGTCGCTTACAGTTACTGATGCGTCGTTCATCTTATACCACTGCCCATTACCAGACTGAAATAAAAACATTATTCCATCCATTAGCTAGAGCAGAAACTCAGTGCAAAAACGCAGAGAATGCTGAAACCGCGCAGCACATCAAACCTTCACATAGCAGTAGTAGTGTCCGGCGTGGCAGCTAATCCCGGAGTGGACCAGCACAGCGTACAGGCCGTAGAGCTGTGGCTCTCCGTGGGACTGCGACATGAACGGACGCATGTCCAGATACTCTGGATACCTCACGTCCTGCACAGGGGGACAGAGAACAGTTGTGCAACGGCATAGATCACGTGAAACGACTAAGGAAAGTGTACAACAGTGCGGCAGAATTAAGTACGGTGGTCAAACCTTTGCAATTTTGCTTCCGTTGAAGTCGAAGCGCTTTAAAACAATGGTGAGCACATTCGAGCTACGGTGGACGGTAAATCTTTTTCAGGCATGAACCATTTTCTTACATCTACAAACACAACCAAATTCACAATGAGGACAGAAAAGATAATAGGCAACACAGACCACAGTAAATTCACCACTAGTGGTCCCATGACAACAAATAGAGCTTGGTTTATATCCAGAGATAAACCGGTGTGCCTCAGACTTATCCAAGATAGTCTTGCCGTGTGTTAAGGGACAGAAGTAAAGAGCACCTTTATCCCAGTCATCGTCGTTGGGCACAAAGGCGTCCGCGGTTGCCACGGGCCTCTCTCCGTTGGTCTTGGGCGTGAGGCAGCTTGAGCTGTGGAAGAGGAGACCATCCATCCCACCTTTCCCGTCGGATGCCTTGGCACCAGGGTAAGACTTCCCTGTGCCATTATCCAAGGCTCCGCCTTCCTGGTCGGACTCGTCGGATGACTCTTGGCCATACGGAACCAGGAAAGCTGCTCTATTGTGAGCGGCGGCGCCACCGTTCACCTGCACAGGCCAACTGAGGTCTGAGGTAGACTGTGGTGCGCTGGAGGAAGAGGACGAGGGCAGCGGGCGCAGGTGGGATGCGGCAGCCGAAGAACTGCAGGGGCTGGTCTGGCTCTTCGGGACGCTGCCGCTGTTGCTGCCACCAGGCTTTGAGCCACCTTGGTCCTCCTTCATGGGAGAGTTATTCTGCAAAGTGAACAGCGGTCAGTTATGGGAAATCTGAATATCAGGAACAGAAAGTAAGAGTTTAACAGTGTAAACAAACAAAACACAGTCCTCTCAATTATACTAGTGAACAATAACAACCAGTTCCCAGTCAGATGTCCTGGCATGGTGCAGTGGTGCGGTGATAAAAGTGTATAAAATGCCTTTCATACCACTGCTCATTACTAGTTTGTAATGGATAATTGAAACTTGGAAAGAAAGTTGACCCTTATGCACCTGAGTGACGTTAAGTTGGTATTAGTCCTCAGTAGTAGGTCGCTTGGCGCTGGGTGAAGACCCGTCTGGGTCGCAGCTGAGGCGGCACACACACTTCCGCTCCTCACGCGCTCGTCTGCCTTCTCTAGAGCCTGGCGCACCAGACAGAGACGCCACCGCATCTTCCCTGCAGTCATCGCCGTTGGGCACAAAGGCGTCCGCGGTTGCCACGGGCCTCTCTAAAGCCACGTGCCCGTCGCCCCCCTGTGAGCAGAGGTCGTGGTTGGCCTCTGGGGGCGCCGTGGTGCCTTTCGTCACATGGGTGTCGTGGCAGTAGATGGGCTCCTCAGCCGAGGCCGTCTGGGTGCGAGGCGTGGTGTCGGTTGGCTTAGCTGGCGTCTCGGGGGCTGAATGGGGCCTGTGCGGAGGCGGGGACAGCAGGGGAGCGATATCCTGAGTAAGAGGCTCGGACATCGCTTTTGTCTGTCCAGAGGAAGGCGAAGGAGGGAGCGTGGCATCAGAGCACGATCTACTGAGTCTGGTAATAGTCCTCAGTAGTAGGTCGCTTGGCGCTGGGTGAAGACTCGTCTGGGTCGGAGCTGAGGCAGCGCTTACGTTTGTCTAAGCTATGGCCAGAGCGACACTCCATACGAGGCTCCTCCTCCAAGTTGTGCCTCCTCCTCTTCTTTTTCATCTTTTTGTGTCGGAAGGAGCTGCTGTCCCCATTCCTGTCTGATGGGTCCCTCTCAGAACTCCTGCAGATTGAAAATGATTTGCTTAAGGAAACTGTAGTACACTTTCTGGCTTATGGTTGCTAGATTTTCTACAACAGTAACAGTTCTGTTTGCTGACCCCTCCTGGTCACACACAGTATAGCAATGGCCGTTCTCATGCAACATAAATAGCTCCTTACCTCCGCTTGTCCTTCTTCTTCTTCTTGGATTTCTTATGTTTTTTGACAGGCCGCTCTTCACATGGATCCTCCCTGTCCGACAGGCTACGCTTTTGTGCCTGGGGCCGCGGGGCAGGGCTGGCGGGGCGTGGTGCTTTAGCCCGCTTGTGTCCCGAGTCTTTCTTCCCAACATAGTACTCAAATGAGCGAGGGAAGTCACCTTGACCATTCTCCACATCCCGGTCTCGTTCGTCCTTGCTGCTGTGATGGCGCCGGTGGTGGTAGTGGTCTCGGCGGTGGTGGGTGTGCCCGTCCCGGTGGCGATCTCCCTCTCGCTCTCCAGGGATCCTCTCTCGACTGGCCGAGCGATCCTTATCAGTATGGTGGTCTCTGTTGGAACGATTGCGATGGCGATGGCGATGCCCGTAGCGCTCCCGACTCCGGTTTTCCCGCTCGCGATAATGTCCCTGCCTGGATCTGCCTCGCTCCTTCAGGGTGGAGGAAAGGTGTGGCTGCCCAGAGTCTTTATCACACTTCCGCTCTTTATGCGCTCGTCTGCCTTCACTAGAGCCTGGCGTATCAGACAGAGATGCTGCTCTATTGTGAGCGGCGGCGCCACCGTTCACCTGCACAGGCCGTCTGAGGTCAGAGGTCGGGGATGCGGCAGCCGAAGAACTGCAGGGGCTGGGCTGGCTCTTCGGGACGCTGCCGCTGTTGCTGCCGCCAGGCTTTGAGCCACCTTGGTCCTCCTTCACGGGAGAGTTATTCTGCAAAGTGAACAGCGGTCAGTTATGGGAAATCTGAATATCAGGAACAGAAAGTAAGAGTTTAACAGTGTAAACAAACAAAACACAGCCCTCTCAATTATACTAGTGAACAATAACAACCAGTTCCCAGTCAGATTTCCTGGCATGGTGCAGTGGTGCGGTGATACCTTTGCCATGTGAGGAGAAAGCTGTGGACTGATGACGGAGGTGGAGGTGAACTGAGGCCCGTTCACCTTGGCCGTGCTGACCGGGCGAGGGGAGCAATGACCGGGACCACGGGTCACAGAGTTACAGTCAATAAAAGTGTATAAAATGCCTTTCTAAATATTCCACTATTCAAAAATCTGGAGCTGGTTTAAACATTAAGTTGAACTTACCGGATGTAGAACAGTAAATATGCTTGTTGATTCAGCACTGATTGTATGTCGCTTACAGTTACTGATGCGTCGTTCATCTTATACCACTGCTCATTACCAGACTGAAATAAAAACATTATTCCATCCATTAGCTAGAGCAGAAACTCAGTGCAAAAACGCAGAGAATGCTGAAACCGCGCAGCACATCAAACCTTCACATAGCAGTAGTAGTGTCCGGCGTGGCAGCTAATCCCGGAGTGGACCAGCACAGCGTACAGGCCGTAGAGCTGTGGCTCTCCGTGGGACTGCGACATGAACGGACGCATGTCCAGATACTCTGGGTACCTCACGTCCTGCACAGGGGGACAGAGAACAGTTGTGCAACGGCATAGATCACGTGAAACGACTAAGGAAAGTGTACAACAGTGCGGCAGAATTAAGTACGGTGGTCAAACCTTTGCAATTTTGCTTCCGTTGAAGTCGAAGCGCTTTAAAGCAATGGTGAGCACATTCGAGCTACGGTGGACTGTAAATCTTTTTGAGGCATGAACCATTTTCTTACATCTACAAACACAACCAAATTCACAATGAGGACAGAAAAGATAATAGGCAACACAGACCACAGTAAATTCACCACTAGTGGTCCCATGACAACAAATACAGCTTGGTTTATCTCCAGAGATAAACCGGTGTGCCTCAGACTTATCCAAGATAGACTTGCCGTGTGTTAAGGGACAGAAGTAAAGAGCACCTTTATCCCTCTTATCCATTGGTTTCAAAGCACTCTGTAGTACGTGGCCGAAGACGGCTTTTTGAGTTTTATGTGAAAATATTTTGAAAATGAGGCTGGCAGTTTGTATCCGCCTTCCTGAGTCTAAAGTTACTGGTCATGCTACTTTTGGAAAAAACACATGGTTACCCTGTTGGACGGCATGGTGGAGCAGATCTGAGCTGGGACACTTACTTGGTGCACTTGTAGGCATTGTCTCCATCAAGCTGCTCAGGCTTAACAAACTGCTCAAGAGCTTTGGTGATGGTTGGAGCAGTCTACAAAACACATGTAAACACGCTTAGGCACAGACACAGGGCTAAAGAAAATCTTGTCAAACTGATCCCATGATGCTTTACATCTCAGACACCAGTTTGGGACAAGCAATTATCAATTCACTGAGTAATCATTAATTCACTAAGACAGCAACTCTCATACAAGACTAAATTGTAAGCCAGACATGCCATGATTAGCAGACCTAATTAATAATCTAAACAAATGTCCACCTCACACATGTACACATGCACGCACACACTTTAACAAACTGATAGAATCAATTTCAAAGCCCAGATCATTTCTATGGACATCTTTATAAAAGATACAACAGAGTGACTGATGGCTACCTCAATGTCCAGTGCAATGTCCAAATACTGATCAAACGTATCAGATACTCCATTGCAGTTCAAACACTCCACTGTGAAATCAGAAAGAATATAATCAATTTAACTGATCAAAAACATCTCAAATAGCATTGCCAGTCATACACATTGAACACTTATGAAATAAATAATTTATAGTAACATTTTACAGTAAATACCATTTTACCATTTGATGTTCACAAATTGGAATGAAGTATGACTGACAAACTCACATCTTGACCTCAGGTAACCTCCAAATATCTGATGGATCAGAGTGGTTGCCTGTGTTTCCCTGTCCAGTCTGATTAAATAAAAACATCAGACAAGGCAGAAAATGTAATTTATTCAGATAGAAACTAAAACAAGAAATTAAAAAGAGAATATAAACAAACATGCAATTGTAAGAGTACAACCTTTAAGTGTATCTAAACGCCTTTCTGAATAACGCTTTCTAAAAGCACAAAGCAGAACAGAAATGAGGTCTGACGTGAAAATTGCCAGAAACTAGAACGACGCAGCGATTCCCTGATGGATTCATCTCCACACGTAACTGGTAAAGTCAAACGCTTCGTTCTGAATGTAGGCTGCTGGCTGGCCAGTAGTGGAGAGATGTTGAGAAGCAGCAGCTGGCACCGCATCAAAGCAACTTGGGAGAGAGCGCACAGCCCACATACAGAGCGCTGGTGGACTAACGTGTTAGCCACACATAAACAAGCTGTCGACTGTGGTATGGAAGAGAGGGGTGAGAGTAAACCACCCTGTATGCCTGTGCAGTTTCTGCACAAATGCAGAACTACTTCTATTTTCTTAGACCAACCTGGCCTCATTTAGATACAGGACAATCTTAATAACTGGTGGATACATCAGCAATTTTCTTCACACCGGTATCAAGCACCAGTCTCCGCTCTTTTTTCAGTCAGTGAAATGGAAAGCACAAAAAACGCCAAAAAAGGACCCTTGGATCCACGTATTTACTCTCCAAATAATATTAATAATAATAATAATAATAATAATAATAATAATAATAATAATAATAATACACCTGACTAACAGCCACAGCTGCACCTGCTAGAAGTAACATTTTTAAATATCTGTCTGCAAGAAGAGTCAAGTAACAATTCTGCGACCCACAGATATCCAACAAACATGCTAAGAAATAGATGAATGCTAAAATTTCAATAATTTAGCAACTTGAGCAATGATATAGGGTGTGGTCCAAGTAAACATACATGCTCCAAAACAGGCAGGACTCTTGCATAGTGTCCACTGTGTACCGCAAGAACTCATGAGCGTCTTCTTGACTCCCAAAACAGAAATGACTTGCAATACCTTTGAAAAAGAAAAGGAGATGGACCACAATTAGAAATGTTCACATTTAATGGTGCTCAAAGGAATATGTTGTTGCTTTTGTCCATCACCATTTGCATACTCACATTTTAGTTCATTCAGCACACTGATGGGTTTAATGACTTTTCCTGAATTGGCAAACACCTGGGTGATGTGATTCTCCATGATGCACATCATGCAAAATCCAGGTTCATGACCTTCGGGGGAAAAAGAGGACTCAGAATTAAGGCATATTAAATATACAGATGGTATCACTAAATACCAGTAGATAATCTTGAAAGTTAATAAGCAGTTAATAAGCAGGTAATTAACAAAGGCATGTTTCCAACCAAATGTTTTCTATGTATATCAATTAGAAAACCTTTACGGAAGCAAATAACATTGACAAACTCACAATAATGTTAAATAGTTTGTACAAAGGACAACTGCACCCCTTGGTTGATAAAGACTTCATTCAACAGATGGGAAAACATACAATAAACCCAAAACATCATAGCAAATGTTCATCAGATCTGCGTTTTGTCTTACAGCATTACATAGAAACTCTGAACACATTGTGAAATTAAGGACTGTGTGTAGATCATCCTGAGATGATCGAGATACTGAATGAACTGTTGCAGCCAATGGGAAGAAGCACACTCTGCTCCCAACAAAGACACCTGCTGGTTCATGCAAAACAGAGGCCTGCTGACACCTCTGTTAACACCTTTTATTGAACAGCCCTAAATATTGTCTCATACCAGTGGACACTCCATTCTTTACCCAACATTGGTCTAGACAACCAAGCTTAATTTCTGCTCCTCTCTTGTGATATTAGAAATGTTAGACAATTTACTCTTGTTCAACTTGCAGTCAGCTCAAATAAGGCTGATTACATAATGATGCAAGAACTAAAACAGGCTACGTTGGATATGTTAAATACTTTAGAACCAAGATGTGTGGCAGCAGGAGAAGGATGGGGAGTGACTCACATGTTCTGGAATGCTCTCTGGACAGCATGTAGTTGGCGAGAGGAGCAGTGTAGGAGAGACACTGAAGGGCAGAATTTAAAAAACACGTGTTGCCCAGGTTCTGTAGACCTGCTCCAATACGATGGACCTGGTTCCAATTTAAACAGAGGTGTTCTGCTGGGAACAGGACCATCTGGGGTAGAGGGATGCCATCGCCACTGGCAAGCACCACTACATGGACAAACAGAGGCATTCGTTACGGCTTTCGTACAGCGACACGGTTGCTTCAGAAATGCTTGCAGGACACAGAACCGGTGCATACCTGGAACATGGAGTAAACGGTAAAGTACTCACCAGTCTCCTTGGGCTTATCTTCTCCATGGTCACTATTCATTCCTGCCAGATAGAATCAGATCGTTGAAGTTAGATGCACTTTTCAAGAACTCACCTGTGGTAATTGCTCAGAATGACACAAACAGAACATACATGCTGGCTGGGGGGGGTCACATTGTTACTACTATTACTTGAGGTCTACTGCCTCAAGCTTGTACGATAACCTGTTTTGTTACTCAAAATCAAACAGTAAAATGCCCTCAAATTGGATACTCCAACCATTTTTTGGTACAGTTCACTGTTGAGAAATTAGTTACAGGTACATGCAGACATGGACGTAATTTTGTAATAAAAAGTGGGGGGGGTATTTAAATATTTGGTTTTAACCGTAAAAACTGGGGGGGTCCAAAACTGGCTTTTGAAAAAGTGGGGGTGACATGACCCCCCCTCCCCCCCCAAATTACGTCCGTGCATGCAGATACACAGGGTTGCCAACTCTCACGCATTGAGCGTGAGACACACGCATTAGACCGTCTTCACACGCTCTCACGCCACACATACGATTTCTCAAGCCGGAAAAAAAATCTAGTTTATTTACCTCTGATTCACATCTATGATTCAATGAGTTACTAGTTCGCTCTGGTGCCAACCACTGGCGATCGATCGCGATATAATACTTAATTTGTGTCCATTTTACACCCCGGCCGGTGACAACTTACGTTCGCAACCCCCCCACCCACCCACTGCGTGAGAAATCGGAAGTGTGGCGTGAGAGCGAGTGAAGACGGTCAAATGCGTGTGTCATTTGGCAACCCTGTTTTAAATGCAAAACACCAACCCAGGGCACAGAGGAAGCATGAGTCTATAAGATCATCAGGTCTATAAGAAAAAAAATAGAGATAAAAGCTATCACAAATAATTAAATACAATTGATTTAAATAGAACAAAAATTCAATAATGAAATGTTAGAAATAAATTTATAGAGGAAAACACATTATTAAATTTTAAATTAAATGTAGACATTTAAATAAAACGTTTGACATAAAAGATATAAAGTGCATCAAATCAAAGCTACAGAATAGCTGTGCTTTTCACTTGAGAGCTAAAACAGCTGAATAAATCTGTAAGGCATGGGAGCACATTTTTTCTGTTTCTGAAAGTGACTATAATCTGTGCAGATCTCATGACTTCAAGAAGTTTATTCCTCTTATATTCCTTTATTCTTATTGTAAGTGATTATGAACAAGTGATTATAAGAAGGGCTATGGTGCCATGTGATGTCATTAGAATGTGGGGAGAATGCATAAGAATTTGTGATGTCATGTCATGAAACCCGTTTCTTTTTAAAAATGTTTATTTGTATTTGCATTTTCCATGGCAACATGGAGAATGTTAACATGGTGGGATTTATGAAAATTGTGCTGAGTCAAAGAAATAACCCATGCTCCATTAATTATAATAATCAAAATGTCCTGTACACATGAAATAAAGAGCTTGAAAGTCACCAGTAGAATACATATATATATATATATATATATATATATATATATATATATAGGTTATTTTTCTAAACCTTAGAAAACTACATACATGTGTATATTACATTTTTAATATAAATAAGCCTATGGAAATCAATACTCATAAGCAATGTTCACTAAATGTACTGTCTTATATAGAAGTATACAGGGTTGCCAACTTTTGAAGATCGCTTGGAGTGAGATTTGAACCTGGAGGAGGTGGCTAGTGTAAATTGGTGGCGAACGTAAGTTGTCGACGGGGGGTGAACATAAAATGGACACAAATTAAGTGTTATATCGCGATCTATCGATAAAATGGACACAAATTAAGTATTATATCGATCGCCGGTGGTTGGCGCCAGAGCGAACTAGTAACTAATTGAATCATAGATGTAGATCAGAGATAAATAAACTGGATTTTTTTTTTCGCCGTGAGATATCGCAAGTGTGGCGTGAGAGCGTGTGAAGACGGTCAAATGTGTGTGTCTCACGCTCAATGCGTGAGAGTTGGCAACCCTGAGTATAAAGTTATGTACAGTATATGAACATTTTTTTCTCACCATGAGTGGTAAAATCTGGCGTGTCCATGACGTGGTTCTGTTCCTGCCCAGGCAGGTCAGTTATCAGAGGGTAAAAACTCATTCTCAAAGTGAAGATTAGAAAATCGCATTAGATTGTAAATCGCAGAGCAAAATCTCATACGACCGGTTTTGAGCTTTTCAGCATCGAAACTGAAATCCAAACATTCCACCTTCCCAATCAAACATTCAAAACCAAACATTCTAAGTGGCTTAGCACGCGCGATGTCACGACTTCCAAATGTTTTAACCAAAACACCAAATCAGCCAGGCTGCTACAATAACCTGATGAATATGGAGCTAAAAATATGGAGCATAAATATTTGAATCTGAATTTTGTATATTTGTATTATATTTACATTACATTTAATACACTTGAAATATTTAATGGCGTAATTCATACATTTGAATTTTAACAATGCTTTTTTATGTTTTGAACTTGCGAGATGGTGAAATTTGCTGTTGGAAAAAAATAAATTTCAATATTACAACTTGCATTTTTCACATGAAAAAAAATTAGATCCTTAAATTCAAATCGCTATGATTCAAAACTCAGAAATACAGATTCAGACCCGCGATGAAACATCCGGGCTTCTCAGGAAAAGTAAACCTTAGAGCAGTGGTTCTCAAACTGTGGTACGCGTACCACTGGTGGTACGCAGAGCACCCCGCGGTGGTACGCCAGATGAACTCGGAAAATAAAAGATGCTTTGAGGTTTTTTTTTTTTTTTACACAACACATTTTTTTTTATTAAAACAGAATTATGACAAGTCCTGAAATTCAGAAACTAAAAGGGATTACTCGTATTATGTGCGGAGAAAATGTCGCTAAACAGTTCGACTTGGTTCATCTTTCAAACGACACGGTCACTCGCAGAATTGATGAAATGGTGGACAACGTCAGACAAACATTGACCGAGAGAATTAAAATGAGTAAATGCTTCTCACTGCAGTTAGATGAATCCATAGATGTCGCAGATTTAGCCAACTTGCTCGTTTACGTGCGATATGAGTATGAGGGCATGTCGCACGAAGACTTTTTGTGCTGTAAACCAACCACTACCAACACGAACTACAGGAGAACTACATTACAGTGTTGCCAACTTTTGACGTTCGCTTGGAGTGAGATTTTAACCTGGAGCGGGTGGGGCGAACGAAAGTTGTTGAGCGGGGGGGGGGGGGGGGGGGGTGCCGAACGTAAAATGGACACAGATTCAGTGTTATATTGCCGGTGGATGGCGTGTGTCTCACGCTCAATGCGTGAGAGTTGACAACCCTGACATTATAACATATGTGTGTAATGAGCAGGGTTGCCAAATGCGTGAGACACACGCATTTGACCGTCTTCACACGCCACACATCCGATTTCTCACGTCGACAAAAAAAATCTAGTTTATTTACCTCTGATCCACATCTATGATTCAATGAGTTACTAGTTCGCTCTGGCGCCAACCATCGTGATATAATACTTAATTCGTGTCCATTTTACATCCTCCCGGTAACAATTTACATTCGCCACCCCCCCCCCGTCAACAAGGTAGGTGGTACGTGGAGGTTTTTCGTTTGACAGTTGGTGGTACTTTGTCTAAAAAGTTTGAGAACCACTGCCTTAGAGCAATCCAACGCATTAAACCAATCACAGCGGTGCCTCACTCTCGGTCGCGTCTGTGGGTGAAGATCAGTCGCGTTTGTGGCGGAGACAACTAATGGAGCACAACGAGGTAAGTGCATCCAAAGTTATTCAGATTCAACGCGGCAAGTTTGATGTGTTGCGTTACGTAACGGTGGTTGCGTTATAACGCGGGGGAACTTTAGCTAGTTAGCTAGCTTGTTAGTAGAGGTTAACTAAGAGCTTTGGTTGGTATGAGCTGCTCTCATATAAAGAGTTTGAAGTGTACTGATTAACATTATCGTTTAAGTATGTGTTTCCCTGACGTAGTAACATTCATTTGTCAGAATGGTTGTAGGATAGAAAATAGTTAATTTTAGGGCATAAAACAATCAGGGTCTTGCTGGTTCTAGTTATCAGAACTAGCTACAGGCTGTAAAACGGGCAATACGTTTAAACTTCGCGTTTGGACCGTTCAAAAGTATCGTAGTAAATGGTTTGCTATTGACAGTTAATGTTTTAAATGCATATAAAAAAGAAAGGCATAGCAGAGTGTTTCAGAAGTTGTTCATGCCGCCATTTTATACATGTTTATTCATTCTTGTTAAACCCTTTATTTTCTTTCCACGATTGGCAGCATGGCGGGAATGCATAGGATTAGAGCTGGGCGATTAATCGATATTATCTATTAATTCGAATTTACAGTTAAGGACGATGTGTTTTTAAGAAAATCGATTTTCTGAGATTTAATTTTCACCACCGACGCTGCACTGTGGGCTCCCGTAGTTCAGTGAGTTTAGCACCTCCCACCCATCCACCCTCAAAACACACACACACACAAACATGACGGCGGAACTTGTGTCCAAGAAAAGAGCAACTAGCTCCGTGATCTGGAGTTGGTTCGGTTTTGCGGCGTCAGATGTAGACCAAACAAGTCCTCGCTGTAAGGTGTTTGAAACCGATAGAGGGAGAGAGCGAAGAGTGCTATTCAGTTGCGCTGTCAATAAAGTTTCCCTCCGCGGGATATTTTGGATTAAGCAGTTTCTGCCTCGGTCACCGAACCCGCTTCAATGGATTATACTTTCGCGAGTGACCGTAGCGCGCGGCTCCGGGCACCTCGCGAGTGTGTAAAATGGAGACAAATTAAGTATTATATCGCGATCCATTATTAGTGTTGACTTGTAACTCCTGCGGTAGCCCAACTCAAAAGTAGACCAAAAAACCGCACCCCGCGACCCCATAATTTTTACCCGCGGCTGGATTTTCCAAACAAGCCCAATTTGGCGTGAAAACGCGAACCTGGCAACTATTGTAGTATAAAGTATAAACTGTGGTAGTATAAAGAAACAGTGGAAGGAACATTTACCTGACGAATTTTAATGTTACATTGTGTTTCAGGTTTGAAAAGTGCTGGAATTTAGGCTAAAGTGAGGGGAGCCCTGTTCTTAATCAGAATGTAGACAGCGTGACTGTCAGTACAACATGCAAGAATTGTTCAATTGTATTTGTTTTCCATTTTATTAAAGGGCACCAAATTATTTATATCTATTTATTTTTTGAGGGTGTGTTTTATTTATTTATTTTAAGTTTGAGGTTGCATTGTGTCAATGCTTAAAGTATGTTGGAGAAAACCTTCTAAAAGTTACTGAATGTTCTCACTTGTTTACAATTTGTTTCTGCTTGCACTTTAACCCCAAAGGGGAAATTTAAGTGAAAAATAAATTAAAACTTTTTTTTACCATTCCTTTATCATCTGTAGTTTTTTAGTAGAGGAAAATAAATCTATTAAAATCGAAAATCGGATTAAAAAAAAATTAATCGAAGATTTTTTTGGAGGGCCATATTGCCCAGCTCTACATAGGATGCAAGAAAGGGTACAAATATTAGTTGTGTTTTCTTTGTGCTTGTAGGGAAATGCAAATGTTATCAGGTCCACAAGGAACCTGTTGTCCTTGTTGACCTCGCAGTCAGGAAGTGCAGCTGGCCCTAGTCAAGATAATGTCAGGTCTCTTATATATTTTAATGTAGTGAGCTAAATATTTTGTACTATGTGCTACAATACAAATAATATGTTGTGGTCAAATTTGTGAATAATGGAAATAATGAAGATAATGAAATGAAATTTTCAAGGAAGGAATAAAATACAATTGGCCTACAGGATATGGAACCACATCAACATTACTTTGATCAATACAGGTCAAATGTCAAGGTCAAAGATTAAGGGAGGAATTACTGGTTATCCTTTTCTGTGGAGACTTTAGCGTCTAAGCTACATGTACTCGACCTGCAGGATGCGCGTTTTTGTACTGAACAAATTCACTCATTGCCGGTTCTCGGATGGTTATGAAATTTCACATGGTAGCAGTTAAGAGTTTATAAAATCTTCCTAACCATGAATTAATTCTGCCTTCGAACAGGAAGTTACTTTATTTAGCGCTTACAAATCACCTTAATCTTCAAAACTCCAGAACTTTTGATCTACTGAACGGAATATAACAGAACAAACACGAACATGTTCAACAAGATTTGATATGTTCGAAATTACATAAATCACATAAAATTAGCCACTAATTCATTCATTTTAAGTGCGAGTCCAGCGAGACCACGAAAAAGTGGTCTGAAATTGCTGTTTAACAGATTTCTTCTTGAATGGGATACCAACCATAGACAGTTATTTCTGTTTCACTTATTATTGGCATCTAGACTAAATAATGATCAACTGAATCTGAACTCTGTAGAGAAAACATATTTACCTTCCTTAAAGTGCTTTCAGTGCACCTTCCTGATCATGTTTCAACAGTTATACAGAAATAACTTCTGGTTCATTTGCAGCAAGTATAGCCATTATCAGTAAATATTCATATCAGTAATTTTTTCATCACCACCTAAATAACTAGCCCATAGTTAGTTCATTGATCTGATCTAAGAAGTACCATGCTCAGTTATTTATCAATTGAATCTTCAAAATCATGTCTAGCTTGCAAGATTTAGGCTGCAGGTGTTGGGCTAGACGTTTCTGTACCTTTTCAAGTCAAAAATTGTAAAGCATTGTAAAGCTTTTTGTATGAATTCAAAGAACAGTAGGAAATGTCTAGTCAATACAGCAAAAATATAGTCTGTAGTATTAATAATTTTAACCCCAAGAATTTGAGCCAAGATCTTTATTGTGGATGATATAGAATGACCCTAATTCAGTTTCTGATATTGGAGGACTAAGTCCAGCACACCACCTTCAACTTGTTAATTGTTAATTCATTTACACAACTTGTTAATTTCTGTGTTTTTATCTTTTAAATTGTGTTTACCATATTAGGAGATGTTGCTGTTGGTGAAGGAGTGACAAGATACTTCTTTTCAGCAATTATTCAAAGGCTTAAAGCTGGCTTCAGTATTAATCTAGGTATGATGATCATTGTTACATATGTTTATTACTTTTTCTTGGAATTAGAAATGTTGACATTCGTGTCCATCTTTCAATTACAGGAAATACCGAAAGGACATGCCTATTTGAAGGTGAACCTGATCATCTGGTCCCTTCATCATCCCAGTTCCTCATTGAGGGTGACATGTTTCTAGTAGCTGGATGGATGCTGGGACATTCTTTCTTACATGGGGGGCCTCGGCTGCCTGGACTCAGCAGAGCAATTGTCCATGATTCACCTGAGACAGCCACAGTGCAAATAGAAGATTGTCCTGACCATGATATACGAGAAATCATCAAATTGGTATGTACATCATGTGTTTAATTTTTTTTCTTTCTATTTTTATTGAAAAAGTTGTTGCAGCCATTTATGTCCAGGTTGATGGAGATGATGAACTCAGTGAAGATGAATGCCAGGCTGTCCTTGAATCTTTCTTGGGATCTACCTGGCCCAACCAATACAAACAAGGTGGCTCTTTGAACGCCTTTTGTCACATGCGGTAACATGCCCTATCTACACATTCCATTTCACTGCAAATTTTAATACATTACATGAAATTAAGCAGTATTGTATTGTGACTTTTGCCAAATCTGCAGGTAATTGGTAGACAATTGCGTCAGTTGAAACAAATTTGGAAAGGACTAAAGGAAACCAAGGTGTGGTCACTGTTGATTGAAAGGAAAGATGTGCAGGTTTTTCCAAAGGAAAGTGAATATTCACTTATGCCACAGGTATGTTTATGTACATATTTTTTAAATAAAACAATTTTCGATAACACATTTATGTGGTGTACATGACCTAGACATATACAAACAGCAGGAGTCTTGAGTGCTTTTGTTTTTAAGATATTGCTCCCATACATACGCTGGCCCACTGAAAGCAGTGCAGATGATGATGATGACGACTGTCCACTGGAAACAAGTGTCGCATCTCGGGATATTTTCAGCAGTTCATTGAGACTGGTATGTGTTTCTTTCAATTATTATTCGCTAGTTGCACGGGATGACGTGTTACTACTTCCGGTTTTTCGAGAATGCGCGTGAATAGTTCCGCTCCGGCACACAGGACAGAAGCGAAGGTGGCTGTGTTTTACACTAGGTGCCTCCAAGACCTACCAAAGATTACCATCACCCATGTGCATCGGATAGTCCAAGCGGCCAGCTCAACCCCGAGGAGCAAAAGGGAAAAAGGATATAAGATGTATATATCCAGTTACATCGACAACTATGAAGGTATGTCACACCATTACACAGCTAGCTAGCCAGCCTAGTTAGCTACACACCCACCCTGTGATTTAGCTGAGCTTATTGTCTAACTAGGACTCTAACGACGGTTGTATCCAGTGTCAGATGTTTTAATGACATTCAGTGTAACTTTTATGTATATTGTAAATGATGTCCTGTTTAAATGCCCACAGTTTCAAACAGAGATTCGTCAGGGAGAGTGAGCATCAGGGCTACCTGTTACAGGTCGATGAGGAAGAGTGAAAAACCTCACGACCTCAGAGTAGGGAGGAAAAACAGTGTTTGTTGGTTCACAGCCTCAGTTGTTATTTACTGTATATTTAGTATAATACATGCAGGGTCCAAATATCTTAATGACTTGGCAGTGGTAAGTATTTTGTACCCTGCGCCTGTTCCTTTGTTTTACTAACACTGTTTTACTAACACAGTTCAGTGATTCACTAACTTTAAAATATTTGAAGAAAATTGAGACAAGGGATATGATAAAAGGTAGATAAGTTTATCGTTATTTCTTATATTGCAGCAAGAGGGAGTAAACTTATAGTGCTTATACTCTTGGTGATACAATTGATAACCTGCCGTGATTAAGCCCAGGGGTGTCCCGACTTGTGTGTAAAGGTCTGGGTTGGAAGCAGGTATTTGCTACATAATGAGCAGCAAAAAACATATAATTAAACAAGTGTAATCAGTTGTTTAAGCATCTATTGTTATATATTTGGCTGGGATAAAAACCTGCAGCCACACCATTCCTTTGCATATAAAATTGGACACCACTCATTTATCCTGAGATTTTGACTGTTTTTTTTTTTTATGTTTAGATTGTCTTTGAAGACCGTGTATCGGTGGACATTGCAGTGGCCGAGTGCTCCTGTGTGGCTGGGACAGCACTCTGCAACCACAATGTTGCACTACTGTTTCAGACTGCACACTACTCCACACTGAACCTGGCTGCTGTACCCCCAGTCCTAAGCTGCACAGAAACAGAACAACGCTGGCACAAGCCAAGAACCATGGTGAGTATGTGTTCCCAACCATACCTAAGTTAAATTATTTCTTCAACAAGCTACATTATGAGCTGATGTACTATGTCACATCAACAAACATTTAAAGTAGTGTGATCATTCTTTTATGTAATTAATAGGGTGTGAAACCAGGCAGAGTAAGTGACATGGTATTTTTGTCCTCCAAGCCGAAGCAGTTTACAGTTGCTGATGGTGTAAGGTAAAATTAATTTTCCTATGTATGCTTTGCTTACTGTATAACCTTTGTTGTATGAGTGTACAAAGTCCTTACTGTAGGGTTCTGGACCCGTAGTATTGTTAACCTTTTAAATCCTGTAAGGCGCTTTGTGACAACATGTGTTGTGAAAAGCGCTATACAAATAAACTTTGATTGATTGATTGATTGAATTCGATTTTTCAAAGGAGTAAACGTTACAAGGCAGTGCGAGGGGAGCTGCCAGATCCAGATGTCCTCAAAGTTGATGAGCAGTACAAGGACTTCACTGCAGACATTGCTCCACTCATCACCACCATGGCCATAAGTGCTGACGTCCCGCTGGTTGATTCAGCTTTTGGGAAAGTCCAGGCGGGTAGTCCCATATCCTACCAGCATCCAGTACCAGTGAGTCGGGTTGTAGTACACCATCCAAATGCCCCTCTGCCACCACCTCTACCTGTAGACGGCTATAGGCTTGAGCCTACTAACTGCCAGTTCGTGTGCAGTCACCAACAACACCTCCATCTGCAGTCACTTGTCACTACATTTGACATGGCAAGGAAGATAGAGGTTGCCACCAGAGAGCAGAGCAACTCTGTGGAGTGGCACCGAGTCAGGGGGCCAAGAATAACCTCCTCCCGATTCAGGGAAATATGCCATGTCAGAGGTCAGAGTTCTGCAGAAATCCTGTCACAAAGGATTCGAAAGGGAGTGAATCAAACTGCTGCAATGAAGAGGGGATTGGCACTGGAACCGGTTGCCATACAGGAGTACTGCAGAATAAAAACACCAATTACTGGCCTTGTGGGTTTGTCATCCACCCTGATGCCCCCTGGTTAGGGGCATCTCCTGATGGTCTGGTGTTTGACCCGACTGAGAGCCCACCCTTTGGACTGGTGGAAATTAAATGCCCCAATGCAAAAAGCTATGTGGACTGTAGCTACCTGAAAATGCAGAGTGGCACACTGAAATTGAAGCAGACTCACAGTTACTACTGGCAGGTACAAGGCCAGCTCCTACTTACAGGTATGGAGTGGTGTGATTTTGTTGTATTTGCAGAGGATGATATTCTCATTCAGCGCATATACAGAGACTGTGAAGTGGCTAAAACCATTAGAGAGAAGGGAGATTTTTTATTTTTTTATTTTTACATGTCAGTGTAATGACTTCTCATCACGTTTGGCAGTTATCTATTTAAAATGCAGTAAATTTATGAACTAATGATATTTTAATGATTGATTCTTAATAAATCTTAAATGTGTTGACATTGAGTCCTTTTCTTTATGCTACCATGCTTTCCCATATGTGTAAAACAATGCCGAAACCAGACTGAGCAGAATCTTATACAGAGAGACAGAAGAACTACAAGATGTAAATATAGAACTGCCCTATATTTGTAGAGCTGATAAAATAAACTAAGGTGGCATTAAAGTTGTACTCATTTAGTGTATAATAAAAAAAAAGATGTAATACAGAAACTGAATAATGGTTGTTTAACACTAGAATGACTAAAGCATGACTTGGTTGACTTGGTTGTTTCCAAGCATGAAATATGCATATATAAACTGCCATAACCCTCACTGAAATAATGAAATTGAATTGAGCTCTCTTCTTTTCTGTATATCTCTACTAAATTGGTAAGTTACAGTGTTACTAGTAGTAAGTACTAGTGTTACAGAGAGAAAAATGAGATGTTACACTAACAACAATCAATAATGTAGTGTATACAGTGTGGATGTCTATATGTAACTATAACGTGTTTGTGTATGTGTGTGTGTGTGTATATATATATATATATATATATGAGACAGAGAAAGGGAGTGAAAGAGAGATGTTATACTAGGGGGCTTTCTGAATGTACCACAGAGTTGCTGCCTGAGTGTTTCTCTATGAATTAACATAATAAAGGCTGACTTATGGCTCTCTTAATTACTGGGAAGAAGGAGGGGTGATGTCCTCAGGATCTTGAAATTTCAGTCATTCTAGTGTTAATCAATTATGGTCAAGGAGTTATTATAACATTCATAAAAAAAACTATTTACAAGCACCAAATAAGCAAACATTATATAAAAAAACAATAACAATGTGTATATATATATAACAATATACAAAACTATATAACTGTAATAAAAACTATAACTATAATATAGTACAATATATAACTATAATAAAACTATTTAAACAGCAAATAAGCAAAAATTAAATTTCAATGAGGCCAGAGTTCATTGCGAAGTTGCCCACGCCTTTACCAGTGGTCCGGTCTGGTAGTTGACCAGGAAGCAAGCCACATTAAAGAGCTCTTCAATGCTTCCACAAACAGAGAGTGGTATGGCCTTGTCAAAAAGTTTGTTCTCTTTCACCCTCCTAATGCATCTCTCCACATGAACCCTCAGACGTGCAATAGATTGAGTCTGCCTGACATCCTCCCTACTCATTTGGGTGTTTCTTGAAAGAAAGGCAGGTCTGTAAACCTTGCAGGGAGCCAGGTTGTCCACAAGAAACCCTTTGTCAACCATAATTGCCATGTCTGGTGTGAGCAGGTTTGTAATGCCAGACAGCTTGAAGATCTCACGATCACTCATAGATCCTGCATACAAGCCAGACACAAATGTAATGGCTCCATGAGGTGCCATGCCAATCATGGCCTTAAACGTAGAGTGTGATTTGTACGCTGAAAACACCTCACTCTGTAGCAGGAGAGAAGATGGTGTCTGGCAAACGAGTTCAGTGCAGTCAAGCACCACCTGTGTGTCTGGGAAAGCTGCAAACTCAGGTGGAAGGTGAGCTCTGACAACTTCAGGGGGGATCCATAGACGTTGGCTTCCTAGCAGGATGTATAGGAAGTGTGTCCAGGTGGAAATAATCCTGCTAGCTGTGGTTCGGTGAATGCCAAACCGTTCTGCAAGATCCCTGAGAGGCAGGCCCACTGACAGGTACATGAGAAACAGCAGCAGCTCATCTATTGGTGGAAGTTTCTGTAAAAATACAAAAGTTGTATACTTAGTGACAGTGATAAATTATTACTAGATATATTAACTTAACCTTTACTTAAAGGAGAAAATTCAGTGTGAAATGAACTTGGGGTGTAGTAGTGAAACATGGGAAGTAGGAACTTTTGTCCAATAGGCCACCTCCATTTACCCATGCCCTAACACAGCTTGTATGCTACATACCGTTGCTGCTGGACAGAATTCAGAGCTGCTGGCAGATGCAGCCTGGGCACTGGTAATCCGCACCATCTTGGTGTTGACTGCAGGCTCCACCAATTTCCAAAAGGCCTGGAAGTGCTTGTATGAAGCAAACCTAAGAAAGTAACAATGTTCATGTTAGACTTTGTTTTGTTTGTTTATTATTTTTTTAAATTAGCTTCTCTAGCTAAAAACATGTTTTTCAAACTCTTCTTAGCTATATAACCTTGCTGAAAAAAAATCAGCTCTAGTCCAGCTTATGCTGATAGATGTTTTTAGTCTAATCAGACCTTTGATATCCAATTAAGGATTAACGTTATAAAAATATACTCTACATTGGTCAAGAGCCGAGTTGGTCAACCAGCTTATTTAAGTACAGTGATTACAAGTCAACATAATTATAAGAATCTTTATGAACCAACCTGGTGTAAAAGCGAATCTCCTCATCTGACCCCGCCAGGCGATGAATACCAAAACGGGTCCTCAGCTGTAGCACTTCCAGCTGGTGTTGGAGTTCCCCGATTTTCTGGCGCAGGGCTTCATTCTCACTGGCCACTTCAGCTGCCATCACCGCCGTCGCTGGAGTTAAGCAATAATCATAATCCGGCGCCTCTGTGTCCATGTCGTTCTCCGACTCGGAGTCTGCAGGCAGGTCCGGGAGAGGGTCCTCCGACCTCGGACAGCGCTGCCACACATTCTGCCTCGGTGTAGGTAGAGTGTACCCATTCCAGGAAAATAGAAGGGGTACAGCTCCACTCTGCAACCTCCTCAGTCCCCCTGCAGTCACCGCGAAGTCTCCCGGTTGGAAATGCCGGCCACACATACGGGTGTTCACTGTTGGAGTGAACTTGTCCCTACGGATCTTAGTTAGCCACTTAGCACGCAGCGCGGGGTCAACGGGAAACTTGTGAAAGCTTAGTTCGGCGTTATAGCGCGACGAACAGGTACACAAGGGCACACAGCAATGTAACGCTGACTTTCTTACCCGTTGGAAGGCCAGTCTTCTCTCTTTAACCCTGAATGCACTCATTATTTCCAACTAGCTCACTATCTCTTCGTGTTGATATTAATACTAAAACCACGGAAGTGCTCAGACCGGAACTTCTCATGCACACCCTCAAATGCCGGAAACAGAATGGACGCTATCTTGTGCACGGAGCAGCTTGTGCTGTTAGTGTTGTAAGTGTAGCTTTAGCACCTCCTATTGGTGATTTTGTAAATAGTCAGTAACATCACAGGAAGTAGAAAGTTCATGGATGTTTTACATGTGTTTGATGACTGACAGATAATCCACATGCATCTGCCTTCGTCTTTCGTGGTATTGTCTGTATGTATATTGTTTATTTACTTATATTTAGTTCTATCGTGATATATTGCAATATCAGATAAATTTATTCTGTAGCTGTCATATATTATTGAAGCCAAATGTTTATAGTGCACTAATACAGTGTCAATGTATGCTATGTTACACTGTAGGGACCGTGTATTATTACAATAGTATATGTTGTAATTGTATTTTGTTGTAGTTTTTATTCAGTTTCACACTTTCTACGTTATTAAACCTGTGGACAACCTGTGGTATTCAGAGTATTAATGGAAGAGAAGTGTTCAACCTTGCTGCCAGTTCCTCCTCTGCACAGTGCAAAGTTGGAAGGACAGTACAATTATGGTGATTGCGTTACATTTTGCTATTGTTTGTTGGTTGGCGAGTACATTATTTACATAGCCCGCTAGCTAGTAATCGCGGACAATCTCTAATAGTAGCAAAAAAAAAAAAAAGATGCAGCTCAAGATGAGCTATTTTTAGAACAGGCCCGCGGGCGACTCATGACGTCCTTGCGGGCGCCATGTTGGTGACCCCTGCTCTAGAGGATCTGTTTATTTTCTAAGTGGAAAAAATTTTCTTTGACCATGGTTACATTTTACCATATATATATCCTATATAGACATAAATATATATATATTAGTGGTGGGCCGTTATCGGCGTTAATGCCGTTAACGGCCCACCACTAATTTTTATTATTACTTTTATTAACATGCTGACTGTGCAAGCATTGTTACAATTGTGCATGTCTTTGAATGTCTGTTTACATTCTGCAGAGAAGTGTTTCTCTACTGTAATGCATAAACCCTTTTTTGTTACCATACACCACCTTTCATTAACAAAATATTGGTCACAAGTGACAATCTTGGAAGTACATAAACTTTTATTTGTGTTCTACTTGACATTGTGAATTACAAATAAAATTGTAATGAATACATTTAAGCTTTTATGGGATATCTTTATACTTCCTATTAGGAAACTACTAGTTTTAAGACATTGATGAAAACTTAAATGTTTAAGGCAATAGTGTCTTAACATTTCCAGTCTTTTCTATTTGAAAACGATCCACTGCAGCAGTTTTCTTGCCTTCACCCCCATCATCCTCCAAAACACATTCATAAACCTCTCACTCAAAGAGTCTGGTAGAACTGCACAGCAGCCATGTAGATGTCAGCACCACGTGACTGTGATGTTGCTCTGGGGTCAATGAGGTCTCTGAGTGCTGTAAACTGCTCTGCTGTAAGTGGACAGCCTGTTGCAGCAACATGAATTCCAGCATTTCTAATGTGAGGTAACCCACTGCTCTCCCAGTCAATCTCTGGGATGTCCAATGCCTAGATAAAAAATAAAAAAGCAAAAATCAAGGAAGTGCGTTGTACCAACCAATAGTTTGAGATTTCTTATAGTACTTAAACCTGACCTGGCTTAAACCAGGGGTTCTAAACCCTGGTCCTGGAGTACCTCATGCCCTACATGTTACTATTTACCCTGCATCCATACCACCAAATACGTTCATTAACAAACCCTCTATTAGGTTAAGGAGGTGTGTTAGAGGAAGAAATACACAAAAATATGCAGGACTGGGTAATCCAGGGTCAGTGTTGAATCAAAAAAACTTCCAAGTGTATTAGAGTAAATACAGACATGTGATGGGTAACAACATACCCACCTCCTCATTTTGGGGCTCCTGAACTGGCTGATAAACGTGTCCTATTGCCCACAGTTGGTTTGGAGTCCTGTTGCCTTCTGGTGATTGTCCCAGCCATCTTGAAAAATGTCTAGGTCATCTTGAAGTCTTGGTACAAAGGTATAATGGCAACAGAAAATGTATGTTTGGTCTGCCATGTCAAGATAGTTGCCTTCCTCAAGATAGTGGAGGACATCATAGTACACGCTGGTCACTGCAGTCCACACATCTCTCCATAATCTCTCGATACTAAAAAGTAAAAGTACTGCACCTCAGAAGACAGTAAGTACTGCTGTAGTAACCTCCATTTACAATATGGAATGGTCCTGTTTCGAAATAATTACTTATAGAAAGCATGTTAGAATTCCTGAATAACATTAAAATTTGGGTTAAGGCCAAAACACAGGTAAAAGCATGTAATTTTTAATCAACTAAAAGCGTTAATTGTTACATTAAGAGCAGAAAAATCATCAAAGCCTACAATGTTACTTGAAAACAAGACTACAGTTTGTGTATCCTTAATCTCAGAGATCTTCACAGGATTAAAGAGAATATGAGAATGTCTGATACATATTTTGGTTTAAACGCACCGCTGGTTGTGGACACTTTTTCCAGAAATGAAACTGCTCCTCCCAGTACCACGGACTGAACATGAAGCGTGCTATCTGGACATTCTCAACTCCCTGATCCCCCCTTACTCTAGAATGTTGCAGAATATATAAAAATAAAAAATATGTGAATGGCACAATTATTAACTTAATGGTACATATTTGCTACTAAGCAAAGCACTAGCAATGGCAAGGTCATGGGTTTGGCTGAAACAATTGTGAAAATTTTGTAATTAAAAGAGCATTTAAAAAATATGTAAAATATTACAATATGCTCAACATTTATTGGAAAAAAAAATTAAAAGCTTAAAACAGTGTAATTGTCATTATGTGCACATTTTATAGAGTACTGTAACATACCTAAGAGGGAAGCCAAATAATAACAGTTTTCACATTGACAAGGAGTTAATGCTGGTAATGTAAGAAATAAAAACAAAATTTAAAAAGGTACTGCAATTCAATATATATATATATGTATGTGTGTGTGTGTGTGTGTGTGTGTGTGTGTACAAAAACGAAAACAGTAAACACTTATCAAATATACAGAGAAGTATACAGATGCTGTTTGAAAACAACCCCCCCCCCCCCCCCCCCCCCCCGGACACCATCTTGTCAGCTACAGCGCTGCCCTATTACACCGTATCATCTGCCACAGCGAGACCTGTTCCAGAGGCCCGCCTGGGGCCTGCACCCGTTCCAGAGGCCCGCCTGGGGCCTGCACTCGTCCAGCCATGCAGCTGTCCATCTGGTCCCTGTGCATGTTTGTCATCTTGAGGATTCTTACCATTGTGTTAACCTCTTCCCCTACTCCCAGACCCCTCTCTTCTTGACTTCCATCTGTCTTCCTCCGTTATCCGCTCTGTCTCCCCCAGGCTCATTCCTATGTCTCAACCAGACCCCCCACGTTTGCTCTACTCCTCAATCCTGTTCCCTTGCCCCAACCAGTTTCCTGTCCTGGCTGCCCATTTGGGTCAGAGCACTCCGCGGGGTGAGACACTTCTCACCCTCAGTGTTCCCCTTCCTTGTATTGTTTACCTGTTCCATGCCTGTTCAGCCCCTCGTTTGTCATGTTTCATCTGTGTCATGTTCCTGTCTTCAATTAGTTTACTCTAGTCTTTGCCAAGTCTGCAGCCATCTTTAAAATGAATGGTTCATAACAAAACACGGCGTTTCCGGCGCCGTGAGGAGCGGCTGCCTACTCCAGTAGCTCCGTCTTCGTGAACTTTTTTAGCCACTTTTCTTCACTTTTCAATCTTTGATTGGTGTTATCGCTAGTTTAGTGATAAGTTAGTGTGTCCTATGGACATGGAATCTACTATCGCGACCACGTCAAGAACAAGTTTTGTGTACAAGAGGGACGAGCTCCTGGCGCTTAGAACAAAGGGACGCACCGGCCAGATGCATCAAATCCCGGCGGAGCTACGCAGACCCTACCGCGGGTGTAGAGCTGGAGCTAAGCTAAAGGCTAAGCGCATTGAGAAACGCTGGAGGTTTAAACCATCGATTCCCTCCGTGGTGATGGGGAATGTGAACTCACTGACCAACAAGACGGACGAACTGGCGGCGCTGGTGAGTAGCCAGCGGCTGTACCGGGAGTGTAGCATTCTGTGCTTTACGGAAACGTGGCTAACCAGCAACATTCCCGATGCTAACGTGGACATTCCCGGCTTCACCACCGTGAGAGCGGATAGGGACGCAAAACAGAGCGGCAAATCCAAAGGCGGGGGGCTCGTGCTGTATGTGAACAACAGATGGTGTAACCCGGGGCATGTGACTGTAAAGGAGATCATCTGCTGCCGAGATGTTGAACTGTTGGCGGTGAGTCTACGGCCCTACTACATGCCCAGAGAGCTATCGCACGCCATTGTTGTTTGTGTTTACGTTCCTCCTCGTGCTGACGCTGAGATCGCTTGTGACGTCATTCACTCATCCATCGCAAGACTACAGACTCGCTATCCGCAGGCCTACATAGCAATTTCCGGGGACTTTAACAACATCACGCTGGACTCAGTACTCACTGCTTTCCACCAGTATGTTGACTGTCCCACTAGGAAAAACAGAACCATTGATCTCCTGTACTCTAATGTAAAGGAAGCTTACACTGCCACACCCCTCCCCCCTCTTGGAAAATCTGACCACAACCTGGTCTACCTGCAGCCCCAGTACACGCCCCAGGTCCGTAGACAACCTGCATCAACACGCTCCTTCAGGAAATGGTCTCCTGGTGCTGAAGAGGCTCTCAGGGACTGCTTCGAGTCCACTGAATGGAGTGTTCTGCAGGAGCCATATGGAGAGGACATCGAGGGGATGACACACTGCATGACGGACTACATGAACTTCTGCATGGACGTGGTTGTTCCTGTGAAAACTGTACGCTGCTTTGCCAACAACAAGCCCTGGATAACCAGCAGTGTTAAAGGCCTTCTGAACAAAAAGAAGAGGGCCTTTAAAGACAACAACCAGGAGGAGCTTAGGAGTGTACAGAGGGAGCTCAAAGTCCACTTGCGAGAGGCCAAGGACTCCTACAGGAAGAAGGTGGAGCAGAAGCTGAGGGAAAATAACATGAGGGAGGTATGGAATGGTATGAAGACCATCACAGGCTGCAAGCAGAGGGTGAACAGTGCCACAGATGGTGACGGTGAGAGAGCCAACGAGTTCAACACCTTCTATAACCGGTTTGACTGCCCTGCTCAAGACCCTATGGCTCCAGCTGACACTTCCTCCACTTCCCCCCTCATCTTTTCTCCTGCTACTTCAGTCTCTGACTGCCTGGACATCAACACCTCACCTTCTCCTATTGTTATTCATGCACCCCCCCCATGGGCAGACAACAGAGACAGGACAGCCCCCACTCCCCCCTCTTCTCACCTTCTTCACACCCAGCAGACCATTGCAGCCCCCCTGTCTCCCCCTCCACTCATCTTCACTACAGAACAGGTCAGAGGTGAGCTGAGGAGACTCCACTCTAGGAAGGCAGCTGGACCAGATAGGGTGTGTCCCAGACTACTGAAGTCCTGTGCTGCTGAGCTTGGGGCCCCCCTACAGCACATCTTCAACCTGAGTCTGCGCTTGCGGAGGGTCCCCACACTGTGGAAGACATCTTGCTTGGTTCCAGTACCAAAGAAACCGCACCCCAGTGAGCTCAATGACTTCAGGCCAGTCGCACTTACATCACACGTCATGAAGACCCTGGAACGTCTGCTTCTACACCAGCTCAGACCCAAGGTCCAACATGCAATGGACCCTCTGCAGTTTGCCTATAGAGAAAAAGTGGGGGTGGAGGATGCCGTACTGTACTTTCTCCACCGGACCCACTCTCACCTGGACAGGGGGGGCAGTGCTGTGAGAGTCATGTTTTTTGACTTCTCCAGCGCCTTCAACACCATACAGCCCCTCCTACTAAGAGACAAGCTGGTGAGGATGAAGGTGGATCCGCACCTAGTCTCCTGGATCACCGACTACCTCACTGGCAGACCTCAGTACGTCAGGCTGAAGGACTGTACATCTGAGACTGTGGTCAGCAGCACAGGAGCTCCACAGGGGACTGTACTCTCTCCATTCCTCTTTACACTCTACACCTCAGACTTTCAGTACAACTCTGAGACGTGCCACATGCAGAAGTTTTCGGACGATACTGCCATTGTGGCCTGTGTACAAGGAGGACAGGAGGAGGAGTACAGACACCTGGTGGGTGACTTTGCAGCATGGTGCAACAGGAACAACCTGCTGCTTAACACCTCCAAGACCAAGGAGATGGTGGTGGACTTCCGCAGGACCAGACCACCCACACAGCCTGTCTCTATTGAGGGGGTTGATGTGGAGATGGTGAAGACCTACAGGTATCTCGGTCTACACCTGGATGATAGGCTGGACTGGTCTACCAACACAGACTTCCTGTACAGAAAGGGGCAGAGCCGGCTCTACTTTCTGAGGAGGCTGGGGTCATTCAACATCTGTAGGAAGCTCCTGCAGATGTTCTATCAGACTGTAGTGTCCAGCTGCCTCTTCTACGCTGTGGTGTGCTGGGGAGGGAGCATCAAGAAGAGGGACGAGATGCGATTGGACAAGCTGGTCAGGCGTGCAGGGTCTGTAGTTGGTGTGGAGCTGGACTCTGTGGTTACGGTGGTGGAGAGGAGATCAATGCGCAAACTGCTCTCCATCATGGAGGATGATGGTCACCCACTGCACACCATCATTATGGACCAGAGGAGCAAGTTCAGTGGCAGGTTCCTGTCACAGAGCAGCTCCACAGACAGACTCAGAAAATCATTTGTCCCGAGAGCGATTAGACTCTTCAACTCCTCCCAGTGGAGTCGGAAGAGGGAGGGGGACAGATGACACTCCATCATGGTCACTTCGACACTTTGACACTTTTACACTTTTATACTTTCGACACTTTGACACTTTTAAGCACATGCCATTCATTGCACTACTGGTCATTGCACATTTTTTTCCAGTTTTACCAATCTGGTCGGGATACTGGATAATTGTACACTTGTATTGTATAGTCTTTGTATTGTTTGTGAATGTCATATACGTTTTTGTGAAATTGCTGTGTGTCTCCTTAACTGTTTGGTGTAACTGCTACTGGCTGCTAAATTTCCTTCGGGATCAATAAAGTATGTATCTATCTATCTATCTATCTAAAATGGCAGTGGATTCTGTATATTAATACAAGCTTTTCATGTGTACAAAATTGTATGCGTTTATGGTAGCTTATGTTTGTTGAGGGTTTTCTCTTAACCCTCATGTTGTCTTAATATTCTGTATATACCCCGTAAAAAATGACCATGGCAAGGAAAAACTCCAGGAAGAACCCATTCTCCATTGGGCGCCCAAGGTAAGTGACTTGCAAACATTAGTTAGCTAACTAAGTTAGCCTACTCTGTACTAGCTAGTAGCTAACAAACCTGTTAACTAGTGGTAATTATAGCAAGTAGCTGTTAACGGAGGGCTATTTATCTAACGTTAATGTAACAAAGTAGTACAGCATATTTTCAGTTTTAAATGAGAATGTCAAGATGTGTCTGTAACAAGCTCTCCACAGGTGAAGTTGTCAGTAAGCTAATCAAGCTAACTCTCCCCCTTTCAAATGCAGTGTCAGATATAGTGAATGAGGAAGTAGTGGTGCAGGCAAGGTGTTACCGGTCGATGAGAAAAAACGAGGAGCCCCATACACTACAGGTTTCTCAATGTTCAGGAGTCCGAAACGATGCCCTACTCCGTATTCCTTAGAAACATCCACATGCATTAGCCGGTGCCCTCTAGTGCATTATATTTTATTTCTTCTTACACACCTGATAACATGACCAGTGAAGGTAGCTACAGGGCAAGTGTTCTAATAAACTGGCAACTCTTTGTATATCACAAATGAGTAGAATCAGGTTCACTAAATGAGGGCAAATGCAGAAATGTTAATGCTGTGGGGTCCTCAGGACTGCTGTAAGGATTGCCACATCATTGGACACCTAAGTCTAATGCAGTGCATGGTAGGATTTAAACTGTTCCTCAGTTTAATTTCAGGCACACAAAAAAAACTAATCTCAAAACTATGTAGTGAATAGGGTGCAGTTTTGGACAGTTTAAAGTTTATAATTTGTTCCTTTCAGTTACATTGATCAGCCAATACATGTTGGGTTTCCAAATTTTGCTTTAGTTTTAAACTGAAGCTGCAATACTAATGTGGCTATTAATTACTGAAAGTCAAGAGTCACCTGAATCCTTAAGTTCTATGTCTTGAATCATATCGACTAGTCTGAACTCCCTACAGATCTTGTATGCTGTTTTAGTGGATTGAGGTAAGTTTTGGGCTTGTAGTTATGGAAACGGTTTGGGTGATAATTGGCATCCAGTGATTCAAAGTCTTTTAAGCTTTGCGGCTCCATTTTTTTCACTGAAATAGGGGAAAATGTTTTTGCCAATCTGCTACACTTAAGTGGAAAATTGTGAGAATTAGATTTTTTTAACTTAACCATTCCTTATGAGTGAGTGTATTCTTATAGTGTAACATCTGCATCTTTTATTCTAATGTTGTTGTTCTTTCTTTCAAGGTTGTACTGCAAGCAGTTATGAAGCCTGTGGTGTTAAACAGCTTCGGCTTTGTGTAACCATTTGGTTGCACTGCTTTTTCAAGCTGCACACTACAGCACAATGGGGGCAAAAACAGTGCCACCACCACTATCATGCACTAGTGTCCTTCAAACATGGCACAGACCAAGGAACCAGGTAAGATGTCTGAACCAGTTTGATAGTTTAAAGTTTGCAGGTTCAAATTGTTGGTAAACAGTTGCATCCTGCAGTCAAGCAGTTGGTCTTCACAGTATATTAGTGCCCGTGTACGCCCCATGCTATATACTTATACTATATATGACATTCCCATACTTGCATGGGACTGTTATGTCTGATATACCAAACAATGTCAGTGTCACTGCTGTGAATGTGGTACAGAGGGGGTATT
This sequence comes from Brachyhypopomus gauderio, assembly GCF_052324685.1. NCBI lineage: Eukaryota > Metazoa > Chordata > Actinopteri > Gymnotiformes > Hypopomidae > Brachyhypopomus > Brachyhypopomus gauderio. The sequence continues at coordinate 100,680 of NW_027507071.1, read as the reverse complement.
TTGCAGATCAGCTGCGGCTCTGCAGACAGTAATTGTACACTTAAGGTCACTGTGATGTATTGACCTGATAAAATGGCCAGTGAAGGTAGCTACAGGGCAGGTGTTTTAATTAACTGGTAACTCTTCTGGTGACTGTTTCTGCATTTGTTAAAGGGGATTCGTCCAGAACCCATAGATGAACTTGTGGTACGGAAGCCAAAGGCACCAGGACGAAGCTGTGTTAAGTCTACATTCTATCGAGCATACCCAGGTGAGTATTTTAATAATATAATTTGGTATAATTAAGCAATAGAGAGGGACTGTGTTATTCATGATAACATAACACACAACCTCGAGAGTTGCTTTTATACAACAGTTTTTACAAAATAAAGAAAGAAAATAAGTCATAGAAGCCCTAAATGTCATACTGAATATGTCTTAATATTGACAATACTTTATAACGAGAGACAGCACTCGTTATACATGTGGAACTAGTTTTTGGTGGAAGATATTGTCAATATTAAAGCATATTCAATATGAAATTCAGGGCTTCTTTGATTTATCCTCTTTATTTTGTAAAAATTGTTGTATGAAAGCAATAGAACACTTGAGGGCATGTGTTATCGCGAATAACATCACGTCTGTGATGATGATATTCGAAATAACATACTCCCTCTCATGTTCTGTTGTTTTAACATCGCCCACGCCTTTTTAGCGGTTGGTAGGACTGATAGTTTTTGTTTTTTAGGACCCCTTCCTGACCCAGCAGTTTTATCAGCTGGAGCCCTGTTAAGAGACCTTAGACCGATTTCTTCCGTTACCTTCAAGTGCGCAGTTTTGCTAACTCAATGAACCCCCAGTTTCCACTAACTCCACAGTCTACACCATTCGATGAGTTTTTAAGACCGCAAACTACATTTAAGAAAATTATTTCTCATCTATACAACTTAATTAGCTCGGTCCAAACTACACCCTTACTGAATCTTAAAGAACAATGGGAGAAGGATCTAGGTGTGCCCCTGCCCGATGATGACTGGCAGCAAATATTGTATAGGATCCATTCATCATCCTATTGTGCCAGACATGGAATGATCCAATGTAAAGTCTTTCATCGGGTATATTGGACTAAAGTTAGACTTAACAAAATTTACCCAGATGTGGACCCAAAATGTGATCGCTGCCACCAAAGTCCCGCCTCCCTAATACACATGCTCTGGCAGTGCCCATCACTGTTCACGTTCTGGACTGAAATCTTTTCAACACTATCAGAGGTTTTGGAGCTACAGTTTGATCCTAACCCTGTCACAGCCGTATTCGGTGTTACACCACCTGAACTGTTCTTGCCAAAATATCGCTCTGATTTTGTGGCCTTTGTGACCTTATTAGCAAGACGTCTAATTTTATTAAAATGGAAGCTCCCTGCTCCACCCACATATCCCGAGTGGATCAGAGATGTCCTTCTGTATTGTACTCTGGAACGAATTCGATGCACTCTGAACGGTTCTCTCTCCAAATTTGAAAGATCATGGAAGCCTTTTTTTGCTTTTATGGAAAAGCTTTTACTTACAGCAATTCCAGAATAACGATATGACCTCTCTCCCTGTCTTCAAGGCCTGATATGCTGTTGTTGTTCAGAATCGTGTAAAAGCCTGATACAGAGTAAGATATGGAGTGACGAGCTCCTTGCTTAGCGCCTAGGGACTATGTCTATGTAAGGAGGGGTTGGGGTGTTCTTTTATTTTATTTTATTTTTTATTTTATTCTCCTCTCTCTTATTAGTTCACTCACTCTGTGAGATGAATGTGTATGTGTTGTCTTATGAACCTGTGCAATGGAAATCTCTGTAATATATGTACTCTGCTCCCCTATGTTCAGTGTTAAAATTAAAACTGACAATAAAAAGATTTACTCAAAAAAAAAAGAGACCTTAGACCACAACCAGGAATTTGCAAGGTCTTGTGCGGCTTATCTGATATGAGAGAACTGAACCATGTGGGACAGGTCCAAATTTTGAGTCCACTAAAGTCATATCAGTGTCCACCAGTGGTAACACAAGAAATCAGTAAGCATGGTAATGCCCCCTTATTCCCACAGCTTCCAGTACATGGCTAAAATTTGGAACAACATCTTCATTTTGTTCCAAATTACCATCACTTTTACCATTTAGAGAGTTTAGAGATCACTAGTGAGTTATCCAGCATCATTGAGAAGAACACAAGGGGCCTGTCAGAAAATCCACTGTGGAAGCAAGTGCGTCAGCCACGATTGACCTCCAGCAGATTTGGGGAAGTTTGCAATGTTCAGGGGGAGTCATCTAGTCAGGCTTTAGCAGTCAGGATCCTAAAGGGGGTGCGGCAGACGTCAGCCATGAAGAGGGGTATTGACCTAGAGCCAGAGGTCTTGCAGCAGTATAGTGACCTGTGTAATGTAGATGTGTTACTGTCTGGATTTTTAATACATCCTGATGCACCTTACCTTGGTACCAGCCCTGATGCTAAGGTATATGATCCTTCTGCACATCTTCCCTTTGGGCTTGCTGAAGTCAAATGCCCAAACATTGACTGTATATCGGACGCCACACACATCAGGTTCATCAATGGTCAGGCCAAACTGAAAAGGAACCACAAGTACTTTTGGCAGGTTCAAGGCCAGTTGGTAGTAACTGGTTTGCTCTGGTGTGATTTTATCACATCTACCAAAAGCGACCTCACAGTTGAGAGTTTGGCGAGATGACTCTGTGCTCAGGGAAATGAAGATGAAACTTGACCTTTTCTTTTTCAACACCTATATGGAAACCTATCTGAATGTGCAGTGATGGGCCAGCATTTTAGTATTAAAGGGGCTCATATCCTACATTTTTATGTAACATTCTTGTACATAATTCATTGTTTTTGTTATTGTGACTTTATTTTGCCTGCCAGTACAGTGGTACCTCGAGATACGAGCTGCTCTATATACGAGCGATCCAAGATGCGAGCACCGAGACGAGCAAAATTTCTGTTCGACACCCGAGTGCACGCTCGAGATACGAGCATGAACCACTAGGTGGCAGTACAGTACTATATGGAAAAAAAGATTTTTTACAGTTGAAACATGTTCTCTGTTAATTTCTATTGTTCAGCATGTACGTACGTGTGTCCGGTGCATCGATCAGGTTCCTCACCCCCCGTACTCCCTCCCCCCTCCCTTTTGTCTTCTCAGCTTTAATTCGCCTGTCTCGTTTAGACTGTGAAAGTGTTTCTATTGTTAAGCATATGTGTGGTATGGTGAAGTAGACTCGTACAACACCCCCCACTCCCCCCACCCCCCGCAGCGCCATTTAAGGATTACAGTACGTACTTACTGTACTGTACCATGTTTATTGATACTACTGTACTGTAATAACTATTTCTCCTACATTTATTTTATTGTTTAATTATACATGTTGCGTGTGCCTTTATTAATAAAGAACATGTCTTTTTTCCCCACATTTACGCTAGTTTTGTGACTTTTTTAAGGACCGGAACCAATTACAATACTTTACATTGTTAAATTGCTTCCAGAACCGAGCAGTTCGAGATACGAGCACGGGTCTGGAACGGATTAAACTCGTATCTCGAGGTACCACTGTATACTCAATGTTTTTGTGCAGTGGTTCCCTACCCTAGTCCTGGAGTAACCTACAAGTTGTGCTTTATGCCCCCATGCTAATATGTATTAAATCTGTATTTATATTACCAGCCTGTTACCTTAATTAATGAAATATGCAAACATTGTGTAGAAAAGGAACATTTAATAAACATTAATCATCAAATGAAATGTATTTATATAGTGGTTTTTACACAAAGCACCCTTATAGAAGTCCAGAATCATCAACAACAAAAAAAATCCTGGTGAGCAAGCCAAAGGCAACAGTGGTCAAGGAAAATCTCCTTCAAAAACTATAGGAAGAAACCTTGGGAGGAACCAAGACTCACAAGAGGAAACATCATCCTGGTGCCATTAATACAGGTAATGAGTGGAGGACAGAGAAGCCTCTTAAAGAAGTTGTTACAGGTCTGTAACAAAAAAAAAAAAACATAATATAAACAAAAAACCTTCATTCCATCATTAAACATGAATAGAACTATAAATAATTTTGTATCTTTGTTTCTTCCAGTGTTACAAGAATAATTTAGACAGGTACATCACTGTTTAAATCTAAGGGACCTTGGTAGTTGGTCATTACAACAACCGGTAGTCCACAGCAGATTCACTGAGCCTGAAAGGGTAAGAGGAATGGTTGTGTCCCAGATGTGGTATTCTTTGACTCTTCTGATAGCTCTCTCCACCAGGATTCAGAGACGAGCTATGGCTTGTGTTTTCTCCGTGTCCTCCTTGCTGAAGCAGGTGGATTTCTTGAAGGGGGGGATGATGAGTGTTGCACCAACATCAGACAGCATCTGGTCAATGATAAAGCCCTTGTCTGCCCTTGTCTCCTGGTTCCAGTAGGCTGAGAATTCCAGACTGTCTTGTTATTTCTTTGTCAGACACTGCCCCTGTGAAGAGCTTTGAAACAAAGGTGATTACACCACATAGGGCAACACCTATCAGTGCTCTAAAAGTTGTGTGATTCTTGTACACTGAAAATGTTTCAGACTGGAGTGTAAGCGATGATGGAGTTTTGCATCTGATTTCTGTACAGTCCAGGATCACTCTAACGTTTGAACAGTACTGTTTAAACTTCTCTGGCATGGTTGCTTGGACCTGTTCCCTTTACATCCAGGTTGGCACTGAAACCAAGACCAGGTATAAATAGTTGGCCCATGTGATGAGAACTCTGCTTACAGTTGTTGTGCTGACCCCAAAGATGTCTGCAAGAACCTTCTCTTTCAGGCCAACTGCAACACGGCAGCAGTACATGAACAATTCATCCACAAGTGCCAGTCTTTGGTTTGGACTTGGTTTCTCAATTTCCATCACACCCTCGTTCCTCTGTGCTTTACTCCAGTACACCAACCTGGATGCTGAGGGAGCAACCGACTCCCAAAAGATCAAAAATACCTTCTCTGATGGAAAACGGGTGTAGAATCTGAACTTCTCATCAGTTGCACAAAATCTGTTGATTTGCAGGCCCCTGAGCTGAGATTCTAATTCTCTGACCTTGGCCTCCAATTCTCTGATTTTTTCAGCAGCAGCATCCAGGGCACCTGAAAAATGCCGACAAAAGCATCAGGGTAAAATGTCGTCTTTACAATACAGACATTTATATGAAAGCCCATTCCCACCACCTAAAGTAAAAAAAAAACAGCACATATATTTTTTTCTCATTATTAAGTAAATTGCTATCTCATTATTTCGAGATACTAAGTCATTATTTTGAGATACTATAGTATATAATTACTTAGTATCTCAAAATAATGAGATAGCAATTTTTATTTTTTATTTTAGGTGGCGGAAATGGGCTTCCATACATTCCATTTATCTTCTTTATCAGAGCACTGTGTTTTAGAGCAGTATTGTGTAGCTCTTTTCGTGATAAAACGTTTAAAACGTGAGTCAGCTGCCCTCTAGTGGCTGGCTGCAGTACAACTTTTAACCCCGCCCATTCCCATGTTGGTGAACGGGCCGGACGACAAACTTTGAATTTTTATTACACGTAAAATAAGTTTTTTGAGCAATTATATTTTGTCAATTCTGTAAGACCCCATTGCGTTAGTATCTCTTCCAGTGTTTTTCTCTATGATAAACAGATTTTATAGAAGTTATTAAGTGTTACTTAAAGGGGTGTGGCGATAAGGTGATTGACAGTTAATAGCTGCGTTGGTTGACATCTAATACCAGACGCTCAAACGTGAACGCGAAACTCTCGACAGCAAAACTCTCGACAGCAATATTAAAACCTTTTACCTTTGTTTATTTTGTAAAACGTCAAAAGTGTCTATACTGGTGGGCGTATCCTAACAAATGTCGGAGCGGAGATAGGTCTCTGGCGGAGATACTGTCCTGCCTACCGGTTCTAATGCGCATGCTCTGGCTGCAATTTTCAAGATGGCAGCGTCCTTGTGGCCATCTTGGTGGCTTCAAAAACTCACAATGGGAGTCAACGGTGACGTACCGTCCATTATATATACAGTCAATGTCACTGACCCGAGCTCTCGCCTCGCTGGAGCGGCGGGTAGTTTGCGCCCGTGTTAAACGCGAGGTCAGTGATAAGAGCAATGAATAGCCAACCATATGACCATAAAATAGCTTTATTGCAATGTGCTGTTATGGTACCAGACTAGGAGGGTTTGGGTTAGCTAACGTTTATATTAAAACTTGTCAGAAAGCTCTCTGAAACATAAAGTTACATTACTCTCTGGCCACGTCCAAAACTGCTACTACACTGAATGTGTAAAAAATAAAATATAATGAATAAAACAAATAAACGAATAAATAAAAGGACACCATGGTTTGAAGTGTTTTCAGTAGTGCAGTATGTAATGTTCCAGAGTGTGCTGTTTGGGACACGGACTGTCCAACATTAACGTTAGTCTTGTCTAGTCAGGAAACCTTAACATACATTTTTTGTCATTTCATTTCAGCATGCCACCAAAGAAACAAATAAAACCACAGGACACAACACTCCTGAGTTTTTTTTTTTAAGAGCGGAAATAGTTTAAGTAAATAATAATAATCAAACCTGTTATATTATTTTAAATATTATGTATCACCTTATTAGGAGAGTACTGGTACAAAGATACAGTAACAGTGCAGAAGCTGCAGAGATCATTCATGCTTTGCCTTCAGAGGTACATGGATTATTTGGGCAAGTGGAAGCTCTGGTTGCTTTTAGTAGTCCATGTTTCATCCTCTGAGGCAGAGAGAAGTTTTTTGGTTATATCTGAATATAATCCATACATTGCATGCATAATTTATTTAAAGTTTGTGGACAACAGTCATGTTGTATTTTGTTTATTATTTGCAATTTACCGTAATTCCACAAATGTTCTATGTCACTATACATACAGTGATTAACTACCTTACCTACAGTGGAATCAGTTTATATTAATATTTTAGAGGATAGGGTGGGCTTTGATTTGATAGCAAATGTATGTCTGTCTGCGGGTTAGGAGGCGCCGAGGCCGCTGGAGCATCTGGGGAGGAACATGGACATGCCCTTGCGCCGCCCCTCAGTCCCCTCTTCCTCCCCACATTGCCAATGGGGTCGGTCTGATGAGACATGAGGGCCCGACGCATAGGCTCATAGCACCCCCCCCCAAAAAAGTCTTAGGAAAATCCACCATACTGGTGGAGAAGACCACTCCAGGAAGAGGTGTAGTAGCACCTACAGTCTCAGACATGCTGTAGGGCTGGGGGGCAACACCGGAGAACCTAGCCTGTAAGAGTTTGAAAAACCCCTCCACAGTCCAGGCTTCCCCCGTCCGGTGCGCAAGGATGAGGTTTGCCCACTGAAGCGCCTTTCCCTGTAGTCTTGCCCTCATAAAGAGCACCAGAGCCTTTTCCGGTGGCATAGGGCATGTCAGAAACTGAAAATACAGGCTACATTGTAGAACAAAGGCATCAGCATTACGCTCCTCTCCATCGTACATGTCTGGGGAGTCAGTTAAAGAGGGCATTGCAACAGGTTTACCTGCAGTGTCCAAAATGAAACATGACTGCAAATAGTCCAGCTGTACCTGAAAGTCCTCATCATCTTTGGGAGGAGGCAAGCAAGCAACATGCCTCACTCCACTGTCCGCTGCGTTCATTGTAGGTCGGTTATTCTGTAACAACTAGGAGAGAGGGCTGAACGCAAGTGCGGACTGAACAATGAATTAAATGACAAAACTGATACATATACACAAAGCACACAAAACATACCCCAAGAATAATCAAACACCTAACTTATGAACCAAACAACACTAACAGAAATAGCTGGGTGAACAAGGCTAAATAAAAGCAAAGACATCAACAAGCAAAATCACTAGAGAAACCAAAGTCACACAAAGTACATCTAATAGGGAATACAAAATACAAGGAGTACATACAGACTAGTATTACAGACACAAAAGACCAAGATACCAAATCGCATACAAACAAGAGATTAAACACAAGACTTAAATACACTAACCAACCAAGGGACTCAACAAGACACAGCAGAAAGCAATAACGAGGGGGCAGGGGAGTGAAGACAGACACAACTAGGAAATTTCAAAATAAAAGACAAACAGAAGACATGACCGACAGGAGGGAGGCAGGACTGACACTGACCCATTTTCATGCCTGTTTAAAGACTGGTTTAGGCCAGTGGTTAGCAACAACCGAGAGGCCACTTCAGTCGCCGCTTTAAGTCATGCTGGTATTAAAAAATATTTTGTAGGTATTAAAAAGGTATTAAATTCAACTTAAGAATCTTTGTATATACCCTGATGTATTAAATCTGTATTTATATTACCAGCCTGTTACCTTAATTAATGAAATATGCAAACATTGTGTAGAAAAGGAACATTTAATAAACATTAATCATCAAATGAAATGTATTTATATAGTGGTTTTTACACAAAGCACCCTTATAGAAGTCCAGAATCATCAACAACAAAAAAAATTCTGGTGAGCAAGCCAAAGGCAACAGTGGTCAAGGAAAATCTCCTTCAAAAACTATAGGAAGAAACCTTGGGAGGAACCAAGACTCACAAGAGGAAACATCATCCTGGTGCCATTAATACAGGTAATGAGTGGAGGACAGAGAAGCCTCTTAAAGAAGTTGTTACAGGTCTGTAACAAAAAAAAAACATAATATAAACAAAAAACCTTCATTCCATCATTAAACATGAATAGAACTATAAATAATTTTGTATCTTTGTTTCTTCCAGTGTTAGAAGAATAATTTAGACAGGTACATCACTGTTTAAATCTAAGGGACCTTGGTAGTTGGTCATTACAACAACCGGTAGTCCACAGCAGATTCACTGAGCCTGATAGGGTAAGAGGAATGGTTGTGTCCCAGATGTGGTATTCTTTGACTCTTCTGATAGCTCTCTCCACCAGGATTCAGAGACGAGCTATGGCTTGTGTTTTCTCCGTGTCCTCCTTGCTGAAGCAGGTGGATTTCTTGAAGGGGGGGATGATGAGTGTTGCACCAACATCAGACAGCATCTGGTCAATGATAAAGCCCTTGTCTGCCCTTGTCTCCTGGTTCCAGTAGGCTGAGAATTCCAGACTGTCTTGTTATTTCTTTGTCAGACACTGCCCCTGTGAAGAGCTTTGAAACAAAGGTGATTACACCACATAGGGCAACACCTATCAGTGCTCTAAAAGTTGTGTGATTCTTGTACACTGAAAATGTTTCAGACTGGAGTGTAAGCGATGATGGAGTTTTGCATCTGATTTCTGTACAGTCCAGGATCACTCTAACGTTTGAACAGTACTGTTTAAACTTCTCTGGCATGGTTGCTTGGACCTGTTCCCTTTACATCCAGGTTGGCACTGAAACCAAGACCAGGTATAAATAGTTGGCCCATGTGATGAGAACTCTGCTTACAGTTGTTGTGCTGACCCCAAAGATGTCTGCAAGAACCTTCTCTTTCAGGCCAACTGCAACACGGCAGCAGTACATGAACAATTCATCCACAAGTGCCAGTCTTTGGTTTGGACTTGGTTTCTCAATTTCCATCACACCCTCGTTCCTCTGTGCTTTACTCCAGTACACCAACCTGGATGCTGAGGGAGCAACCGACTCCCAAAAGATCAAAAATACCTTCTCTGATGGAAAACGGGTGTAGAATCTGAACTTCTCATCAGTTGCACAAAATCTGTTGATTTGCAGGCCCCTGAGCTGAGATTCTAATTCTCTGACCTTGGCCTCCAATTCTCTGATTTTTTCAGCAGCAGCATCCAGGGCACCTGAAAAATGCCGACAAAAGCATCAGGGTAAAATGTCGTCTTTACAATACAGACATTTATATGAAAGCCCATTCCCACCACCTAAAGTAAAAAAAAAACAGCACATATATTTTTTTCTCATTATTAAGTAAATTGCTATCTCATTATTTCGAGATACTAAGTCATTATTTTGAGATACTATAGTATATAATTACTTAGTATCTCAAAATAATGAGATAGCAATTTTTATTTTTTATTTTAGGTGGCGGAAATGGGCTTCCATACATTCCATTTATCTTCTTTATCAGAGCACTGTGTTTTAGAGCAGTATTGTGTAGCTCTTTTCGTGATAAAACGTTTAAAACGTGAGTCAGCTGCCCTCTAGTGGCTGGCTGCAGTACAACTTTTAACCCCGCCCATTCCCATGTTGGTGAACGGGCCGGACGACAAACTTTGAATTTTTATTACACGTAAAATAAGTTTTTTGAGCAATTATATTTTGTCAATTCTGTAAGACCCCATTGCGTTAGTATCTCTTCCAGTGTTTTTCTCTATGATAAACAGATTTTATAGAAGTTATTAAGTGTTACTTAAAGGGGTGTGGCGATAAGGTGATTGACAGTTAATAGCTGCGTTGGTTGACATCTAATACCAGACGCTCAAACGTGAACGCGAAACTCTCGACAGCAAAACTCTCGACAGCAATATTAAAACCTTTTACCTTTGTTTATTTTGTAAAACGTCAAAAGTGTCTATACTGGTGGGCGTATCCTAACAAATGTCGGAGCGGAGATAGGTCTCTGGCGGAGATACTGTCCTGCCTACCGGTTCTAATGCGCATGCTCTGGCTGCAATTTTCAAGATGGCAGCGTCCTTGTGGCCATCTTGGTGGCTTCAAAAACTCACAATGGGAGTCAACGGTGACGTACCGTCCATTATATATACAGTCAATGTCACTGACCCGAGCTCTCGCCTCGCTGGAGCGGCGGGTAGTTTGCGCCCGTGTTAAACGCGAGGTCAGTGATAAGAGCAATGAATAGCCAACCATATGACCATAAAATAGCTTTATTGCAATGTGCTGTTATGGTACCAGACTAGGAGGGTTTGGGTTAGCTAACGTTTATATTAAAACTTGTCAGAAAGCTCTCTGAAACATAAAGTTACATTACTCTCTGGCCACGTCCAAAACTGCTACTACACTGAATGTGTAAAAAATAAAATATAATGAATAAAACAAATAAACGAATAAATAAAAGGACACCATGGTTTGAAGTGTTTTCAGTAGTGCAGTATGTAATGTTCCAGAGTGTGCTGTTTGGGACACGGACTGTCCAACATTAACGTTAGTCTTGTCTAGTCAGGAAACCTTAACATACATTTTTTGTCATTTCATTTCAGCATGCCACCAAAGAAACAAATAAAACCACAGGACACAACACTCCTGAGTTTTTTTTTTTAAGAGCGGAAATAGTTTAAGTAAATAATAATAATCAAACCTGTTATATTATTTTAAATATTATGTATCACCTTATTAGGAGAGTACTGGTACAAAGATACAGTAACAGTGCAGAAGCTGCAGAGATCATTCATGCTTTGCCTTCAGAGGTACATGGATTATTTGGGCAAGTGGAAGCTCTGGTTGCTTTTAGTAGTCCATGTTTCATCCTCTGAGGCAGAGAGAAGTTTTTTGGTTATATCTGAATATAATCCATACATTGCATGCATAATTTATTTAAAGTTTGTGGACAACAGTCATGTTGTATTTTGTTTATTATTTGCAATTTACCGTAATTCCACAAATGTTCTATGTCACTATACATACAGTGATTAACTACCTTACCTACAGTGGAATCAGTTTATATTAATATTTTAGAGGATAGGGTGGGCTTTGATTTGATAGCAAATGTATGTCTGTCTGCGGGTTAGGAGGCGCCGAGGCCGCTGGAGCATCTGGGGAGGAACATGGACATGCCCTTGCGCCGCCCCTCAGTCCCCTCTTCCTCCCCACATTGCCAATGGGGTCGGTCTGATGAGACATGAGGGCCCGACGCATAGGCTCATAGCACCCCCCCCAAAAAAGTCTTAGGAAAATCCACCATACTGGTGGAGAAGACCACTCCAGGAAGAGGTGTAGTAGCACCTACAGTCTCAGACATGCTGTAGGGCTGGGGGGCAACACCGGAGAACCTAGCCTGTAAGAGTTTGAAAAACCCCTCCACAGTCCAGGCTTCCCCCGTCCGGTGCGCAAGGATGAGGTTTGCCCACTGAAGCGCCTTTCCCTGTAGTCTTGCCCTCATAAAGAGCACCAGAGCCTTTTCCGGTGGCATAGGGCATGTCAGAAACTGAAAATACAGGCTACATTGTAGAACAAAGGCATCAGCATTACGCTCCTCTCCATCGTACATGTCTGGGGAGTCAGTTAAAGAGGGCATTGCAACAGGTTTACCTGCAGTGTCCAAAATGAAACATGACTGCAAATAGTCCAGCTGTACCTGAAAGTCCTCATCATCTTTGGGAGGAGGCAAGCAAGCAACATGCCTCACTCCACTGTCCGCTGCGTTCATTGTAGGTCGGTTATTCTGTAACAACTAGGAGAGAGGGCTGAACGCAAGTGCGGACTGAACAATGAATTAAATGACAAAACTGATACATATACACAAAGCACACAAAACATACCCCAAGAATAATCAAACACCTAACTTATGAACCAAACAACACTAACAGAAATAGCTGGGTGAACAAGGCTAAATAAAAGCAAAGACATCAACAAGCAAAATCACTAGAGAAACCAAAGTCACACAAAGTACATCTAATAGGGAATACAAAATACAAGGAGTACATACAGACTAGTATTACAGACACAAAAGACCAAGATACCAAATCGCATACAAACAAGAGATTAAACACAAGACTTAAATACACTAACCAACCAAGGGACTCAACAAGACACAGCAGAAAGCAATAACGAGGGGGCAGGGGAGTGAAGACAGACACAACTAGGAAATTTCAAAATAAAAGACAAACAGAAGACATGACCGACAGGAGGGAGGCAGGACTGACACTGACCCATTTTCATGCCTGTTTAAAGACTGGTTTAGGCCAGTGGTTAGCAACAACCGAGAGGCCACTTCAGTCGCCGCTTTAAGTCATGCTGGTATTAAAAAATATTTTGTAGGTATTAAAAAGGTATTAAATTCAACTTAAGAATCTTTGTATATACCCTGATGTATTAAATCTGTATTTATATTACCAGCCTGTTACCTTAATTAATGAAATATGCAAACATTGTGTAGAAAAGGAACATTTAATAAACATTAATCATCAAATGAAATGTATTTATATAGTGGTTTTTACACAAAGCACCCTTATAGAAGTCCAGAATCATCAACAACAAAAAAAAAACCCTGGTGAGCAAGCCAAAGGCAACAGTGGTCAAGGAAAATCTCCTTCAAAAACTATAGGAAGAAACCTTGGGAGGAACCAAGACTCACAAGAGGAAACATCATCCTGGTGCCCTTAATACAGGTAATGAGTGGAGGACAGAGAAGCCTCTTAAAGAAGTTGTTACAGGTCTGTAACAAAAAAAAAAAAAAACATAATATAAACAAAAAACCTTCATTCCATCATTAAACATGAATAGAACTATAAATAATTTTGTATCTTTGTTTCTTCCAGTGTTACAAGAATAATTTAGACAGGTACATCACTGTTTAAATCTAAGGGATCTTGGTAGTTGGTCATTACAACAACCGGTAGTCCACAGCAGATTCACTGAGCCTGAAAGGGTAAGAGGAATGGTTGTGTGCCAGATGTGGTATTCTTTGACTCTTCTGATAGCTCTCTCCACCAGGATTCAGAGACGAGCTATGGCTTGTGTTTTCTCCATGTCCTCCTTGCTGAAGCAGGTGGATTTCTTGAAGGGGGGGATGATGAGTGTTGCACCAACATCAGACAGCATCTGGTCAATGACAAAGCCCTTGTCTGCCATGCATGCATCTCCTGGTTCCAGTAGGCTGAGAATTCCAGACTGTCTTGTTATTTCCAGTCTTGTTGTGCCAGTCTTTGGCTTGGACTTGGTTTCTCAATTTCCATCACACCCTCGTTCCTCTGTGCTTTACTCCAGTACACCAACCTGGATGCTGAGGGAGCAACCGACTCCCAAAAGATCAAAAATACCTTCTCTGATGGAAAACGGGTGTAGAATCTGAACTTCTCATCAGTTGCACAAAATCTGTTGATTTGCAGGCCCCTGAGCTGAGATTCTAATTCTCTGACCTTGGCCTCCAATTCTCTGATTTTTTCAGCAGCAGCATCCAGGGCACCTGAAAAATGCCGACAAAAGCATCAGGGTAAAATGTCGTCTTTACAATACAGACATTTATATGGAAGCCCATTCCCACCACCTAAAGTAAAAAAAAACAGCACATATATTTTTTTCTCATTATTAAGTAAATTGCTATCTCATTATTTCGAGATACTAAGTCATTATTTTGAGATACTATAGTATATAATGACTTAGTATCTCAAAATAATGAGATAGCAATTTTTATTTTTTATTTTAGGTGACGGAAATGGGCTTCCATACATTCCATTTATCTTCTTTATCAGAGCACTGTGTTTTAGAGCAGTATTGTGTAGCTCTTGTCGTGATAAAACGTTTAAAACGTGAGTCAGCTGCCCTCTAGTGGCTGGCTGCAGTACAACTTTTAACCCCGCCCATTCCCATGTTGGTGAACGGGCCGGACGACAAACTTTGAATTTTTATTACACGTAAAATAAGTTTTTTGAGCAATTATATTTTGTCAATTCTGTAAGACCCCATTGCGTTAGTATCTCTTCCAGTGTTTTTCTCTATGATAAACAGATTTTATAGAAGTTATTAAGTGTTACTTAAAGGGGTGTGGCGATAAGGTGATTGACAGTTAATAGCTGCGTTGGTTGACATCTAATACCAGACGCTCAAACGTGAACGCGAAACTCTCGACAGCAAAACTCTCGACAGCAATATTAAAACCTTTTACCTTTGTTTATTTTGTAAAACGTCAAAAGTGTCTATACTGGTGGGCGTATCCTAACAAATGTCGGAGCGGAGATAGGTCTCTGGCGGAGATACTGTCCTGCCTACCGGTTCTAATGCGCATGCTCTGGCTGCAATTTTCAAGATGGCAGCGTCCTTGTGGCCATCTTGGTGGCTTCAAAAACTCACAATGGGAGTCAACGGTGACGTACCGTCCATTATATATACAGTCAATGTCACTGACCCGAGCTCTCGCCTCGCTGGAGCGGCGGGTATATGGAGCTATTATAGTGTCACCAGAACCTGAACCTGAAATCATTATTACTTGAAAAAACAGTCTGTAAAATCCTCGCAGGTATGCAAAAATTCGAGTTAAAATTCAGGTTCAGGTCGAAATTCAGGTTCGGGTCGCAATTCAGGTTCGGGTCGCAATTCAGGTTCGGGTCAAAATTCAGGTTCGGGTCGTAATTCAGGTTCGGGTCGAAATTCAGGTTCGGGTCGTAATTCAGGTTCGGGTCGAAATTCAGGTTCAGGTTGAAATTCAGGTTCAGGTTGAAATGCGGTTCATCCGGGATACGTAGGATGAGCAAACAAACTCAGAGCTAATCGAACTGCATTTAGCCAATCACAAAACATATCAGAGGTCATTAAGAGGCGCGTCTTTCTGCTAAATTTCCTGTAAGAGTGCGGTCCCTGTTTGGCGTGTAAGTAGCATGTAAGCAGCACGAAAGTGACCACTGTGCCACCCAGAAATGGCACCTTGTGGCAGCTGCCACATAATCGTGGCACTTAGTGTGACCAGTGCTGCGTGACTGTGGTCTCCGTTGTCCAGAAACGCCGCCTGCCTCTGCTGACAGACATCTAAAGACTCTTGGGTGACTCTGCGTATCGGCCACTCGCTTAAAATCATCCCGACGAGCTCCGAATCGCCATTTGTTGAAATGAAGATGGTTCATAACTTTTGTTTAAAAATTATGTTGAGTGAAATACTAGCCGACATCCAGCTAGACAGCTCTATATTACTAGTTCAGAATACTGTTTAGCGATAACGTCGAATTAAGATTATAGGAGGGTACGTGAATCTACAGTGGTAGACCGTTAACGACAGCACTAAATTTAAAGGGTTTATTATTATAGATGTATGGTTATCAGTGAATGTTCCTACACGCCATCAGCGTCATTTAAACCTCTGCGAGCGAATGGCATCGCATTTAGTATTTGTGCAATTTGTAGTATATTTCGCTTTGTATTGGTTTCTATTGTTAGTCTAGAATGTCAGCCGAGCGGCTCCCGACATAATCGTTAAACAGCATCCTGAACTCCTAGTTTGGAGCTGTCGGTCAGCTCCGAATCGTTCACCCAACATAAATTAACAAACAAAAAATATAAACCATCTTCATTTCCACGAATCCTACAAATGCGATGCCACTCGCTCGCAGTGGTTTAAATGACGCTGATGGCGTGATGAACGTTCACTGATGAACAATCTGTAATAAATCTGTTTTATGTTGTGACGTGGGGGTGAAATGTTATCAGTGGGAGGACACTTGCTGAGAAGAGCATTTTATATAAGGGGTTTCACATTTAACATTAACTTAACTACGTTAATATAATAGAAGACACAAGGACAGCACGATCATGATGAGGCATGACTAAACTAGACGACACCACAAACCACTACAGCGACACAACACGGATTTATATTCGCGGATATATATATTTATATTATATAAATATATTTATTTATTTGTTTATTATTGAATATTTGATTATTCTGCTACCTCCTGTTATCGCTGAACTAAACTTTCGGCACGAGACTTTCAGCGCGAGCTCTTCAGCGCGAGTTCTTCTGTGCGCGTTCATGTACGTTGCTCCAGAGTTTGAAAAAACACAAGAACAAACGAATTACTTGTTATATTCCTTGTTGACACTTGTGGAAGATATTTTACTGTAGTTGGCTTCGTTTTTTTTTGTGTTGTTGTATGTCAAATGTAAAACAAAGTTCAAACTTAGCGCCCTTGGAAGCAGAAGGAGGTAGGAAGAAAAATTGTATTAATCCAAAAGAGTGATTTATTTAATTTAAAACGAAGGGAGATGTGATTGTTGTTTTGTTTTCAGTAAGAGCTGCGGCTCATAACATAAAGTTGAGTTCATGTGCAAGTTTGCTAGGAGTGACGTATTTAAAGTTTGGACCCTGTTCTACACATTATCTGTGAGGTATGGTGCTAGGGCATTTGTGTTTATTTTTTATTTTTTGCCACATTTTGTAGTTTTCACGGTGTCAAATGTCGGTGGCGAAAGGAGGAGAGAATAAAGATACACCAGTCGAAGCTCCGAGCATTGTTTGTGTGATTAATCCAAGTGGTCCGCTACACGGATGACTAAAGCGAACATACCAGAGAACGAGTACAGATAAACACGAAAACACTCAAACTTACCCGTGCACAGTGGCGTGCACAATTAGACCCCAACTCTGCCTTTTATCAACGAAAGTGCCCTTTTGAAACTTCGTTTTTTATTATTATCATTTTACTGAGGTCGGTTTGAAATGATCTTTTGAAAACCTGAGCGATTAAAAACAATGCCCTGAAATGCGCCACCACCTCGCACACACCCGACCTCTCTCTTCCTTTGTCACACCAGATGCGCTGCAGCAGCAGTTCAGTTCAGCGAGTGGAAGGAAGCGTCTTCAGCACAGCACGCACGGTCACAGATAGACTTCTTCTCCCGTCCCCACCAGCCAGGTCACATACAACGTTTTCTGTTGTATACGTTTTGTTAGGCAACATAAATTAACACATTCGTTTGTGAAAGAAGAAACGGGAAGTTCCCCATTACCTGTGAAAAATGTCCATCTGCATTCGTGTAATGACAACAGTCAGTAGCCTATAACTCATTCTCGTACTTTTTTATCTTTTTACTGTCTTAATTGTAGGCCTATATTGATTTACTAATTGCAAAATATATGCAACAATGCCTGCAGACAGTGGAGGGTAAACAGAAGTTAACTGAAGGACAATGACTGTATAGTTAATATTGGATATGGATTTTATCAGTTGGCGGTGTGACTTTTTCCATTGAAAACTCACGTTTAGAGAATGTTACTAATAAAAGTCAAATTTCATTCAACATGCGCTTGTAATTTTTTTTATAATGAATTGTTCCACGTGCGCTAAAAAGTGCCCCCCCTTCCCCCCAGCACTTGCCCCCCAAAATGTCTGTGCACGCCACTGCCCATGCACACACCACATACTCTCATACAGAACACATACTCTTTAACGATAATGTCGAATTTAGATTAGTGGTAGACAATGAGTGGCAGTAGCCGCTCGGTGGTTGATGGCTGATGCTGCGGTGTTACGTGAACTGTGGATTTTGGGGAGGTTATTTTCTCTTTCGGTTAATTTTGGTTTAACAGGTGGATTGCCTCGGTACGGGTGGATTCTGTCGGCCAATCGAAGATCGTGATTTGGATGAGGGGGAGGATATTCGGCTTCATAATCTGCATGACGGAGTTGCTGGAAGTTGCCGGGAGGCGACGCGAGCATTTACTGCCTTTACGGTTGTGTGTGTGACTTTTGAGAAACTGTAGCTCATGATTCTCATGTGAGAGGTGAGGGTTTGTGCGATAGCTTTTGTCATGAATTGTCATGAATAGCGTTGTGAAAATCGCCACCATGTAGTAAGAACGTAGTAGCATGTGCACAATTATAGACACCCATGCAGGGATGTTTTATAAGAAACACCAGTATAGAGGCGGGCACCGTGTATGTATATTTGTTTGAGATTATCGTCGTAGATATATTTTCTTTATTTATGTTAGTAAGGTGTGAGTCTTGCTTTGTTAACTTAGTGTAGTATATTTTGTTTGTTTCTTTTCTTTGGTTCCGTCTACTGCTCCTTTCCTTGGTTGGTTTATGGTCAATCGTGTATTTTTGTACGTACGTGTCTGTTCAGTGTTTTGCTGCGTAGAAAAGGCTCTTCTACCCATTACCACTCTGCAGTAAAGAGTTTTCTTACGTATCCGTCTGGTTTTCGCGTTCTTCTTTAATTTCATCTTGTCCACTATGCACATGCTACTACCCCACACACCCCAAACCTAGACCCATGACATCGTGGGGTTGTAACAGACGCAATCTAGACTAACAATAGAAACCAATACAAAGCGAAATATACTACAAATTGCATAAATACTAAATGCGATGCCATTCGCTCGCAGAGGTTTAAATGACGCTGATGGCGTGTAGGAACATTCACTGATAACCATACATCTATAATAATAAACCCTTTAAATTTAGTGCCGTCGTTAACGGTCTACCACTGTAGATTCACGTACCCTCCTATAATAGACGTTATCGCTAAACAGTATTCTGAACTAGTAATATAGAGCTGTCTAGCTGGATGTCGGCTAGTATTTCACTCAACATAATTTTTAAACAAAAGTTATGAACCATCTTCATTTCAACAAATGGCGATTCGGAGCTCGTCGGGATGATTTTAAGCGAGTGGCCGATACGCAGAGTCACCCAAGAGTCTTTAGATGTCTGTCAGCAGAGGCAGGCGGCGTTTCTGGACAACGGAGACCACAGTCACGCAGCACTGGTCACACTAAGTGCCACGATTATGTGGCAGCTGCCACAAGGTGCCATTTCTGGGTGGCACAGTGGTCACTTTCGTGCTGCTTACATGCTACTTACACGCCAAACAGGGACCGCACTCTTACAGGAAATTTAGCAGAAAGACGCGCCTCTTAATGACCTCTGATATGTTTTGTGATTGGCTAAATGCAGTTCGATTAGCTCTGAGTTTGTTTGCTCATCCTACGTATCCCGGATGAACCGCATTTCAACCTGAACCTGAATTTCAACCTGAACCTGAATTTCGACCCGAACCTGAATTACGACCCGAACCTGAATTTCGACCCGAACCTGAATTACGACCCGAACCTGAATTTTGACCCGAACCTGAATTGCGACCCGAACCTGAATTGCGACCCGAACCTGAATTTCGACCTGAACCTGAATTTTAACTCGAATTTTTGCATACCTGCGAGGATTTTACAGACTGTTTTTTCAAGTAATAATGATTTCAGGTTCAGGTTCTGGTGACACTATAATAGCTCCATACGGGTAGTTTGCGCCCGTGTTAAACGCGAGGTCAGTGATAAGAGCAATGAATAGCCAACCATATGACCATAAAATAGCTTTATTGCAATGTGCTGTTATGGTACCAGACTAGGAGGGTTTGGGTTAGCTAACGTTTATATTAAAACTTGTCAGAAAGCTCCCTGAAACATAAAGTTACATTACTCTCTGGCCACGTCCAAAACTGCTACTACACTGAATGTGTAAAAAATAAAATATAATGAATAAAACAAATAAACGAATAAATAAAAGGACACCATGGTTTGAAGTGTTTTCAGTAGTGCAGTATGTAATGTTCCAGAGTGTGCTGTTTGGGACACGGACTGTCCAACATTAACGTTAGTCTTGTCTAGTCAGGAAACCTTAACATACATTTTTTGTCATTTCATTTCAGCATGCCACCAAAGAAACAAATAAAACCACAGGACACAACACTCCTGAGTTTTTTTTTTTAAGAGCGGAAATAGTTTAAGTAAATAATAATAATCAAACCTGTTATATTATTTTAAATATTATGTATCACCTTATTAGGAGAGTACTGGTACAAAGATACAGTAACAGTGCAGAAGCTGCAGAGATCATTCATGCTTTGCCTTCAGAGGTACATGGATTATTTGGGCAAGTGGAAGCTCTGGTTGCTTTTAGTAGTCCATGTTTCATCCTCTGAGGCAGAGAGAAGTTTTTTGGTTATATCTGAATATAATCCATACATTGCATGCATAATTTATTTAAAGTTTGTGGACAACAGTCATGTTGTATTTTGTTTATTATTTGCAATTTACCGTAATTCCACAAATGTTCTATGTCACTATACATACAGTGATTAACTACCTTACCTACAGTGGAATCAGTTTATATTAATATTTTAGAGGATAGGGTGGGCTTTGATTTGACAGCAAATGTATGTCTGTCTGTGGGTTAGGAGGCGCCGAGGCCGCTGGAGCATCTGGGGAGGAACATGGACATGCCCTTGCGCCGCCCCTCAGTCCCCTCTTCCTCCCCACATTGCCAATGGGGTCGGTCTGATGAGACATGAGGGCCCGACGCATAGGCTCATAGCACCCCCCCCAAAAAAGTCTTAGGAAAATCCACCATACTGGTGGAGAAGACCACTCCAGGAAGAGGTGTAGTAGCACCTACAGTCTCAGACATGCTGTAGGGCTGGGGGGCAACACCGGAGAACCTAGCCTGTAAGAGTTTGAAAAACCCCTCCACAGTCCAGGCTTCCCCCGTCCGGTGCGCAAGGATGAGGTTTGCCCACTGAAGCGCCTTTCCCTGTAGTCTTGCCCTCATAAAGAGCACCAGAGCCTTTTCCGGTGGCATAGGGCATGTCAGGAACTGAAAATACAGGCTACATTGTAGAACAAAGGCATCAGCATTACGCTCCTCTCCATCGTACATGTCTGGGGAGTCAGTTAAAGAGGGCATTGCAACAGGTTTACCTGCAGTGTCCAAAATGAAACATGACTGCAAATAGTCCAGCTGTACCTGAAAGTCCTCATCATCTTTGGGAGGAGGCAAGCAAGCAACATGCCTCACTCCACTGTCCGCTGCGTTCATTGTAGGTCGGTTATTCTGTAACAACTAGGAGAGAGGGCTGAACGCAAGTGCGGACTGAACAATGAATTAAATGACAAAACTGATACATATACACAAAGCACACAAAACATACCCCAAGAATAATCAAACACCTAACTTATGAACCAAACAACACTAACAGAAATAGCTGGGTGAACAAGGCTAAATAAAAGCAAAGACATCAACAAGCAAAATCACTAGAGAAACCAAAGTCACACAAAGTACATCTAATAGGGAATACAAAATACAAGGAGTACATACAGACTAGTATTACAGACACAAAAGACCAAGATACCAAATCGCATACAAACAAGAGATTAAACACAAGACTTAAATACACTAACCAACCAAGGGACTCAACAAGACACAGCAGAAAGCAATAACGAGGGGGCAGGGGAGTGAAGACAGACACAACTAGGAAATTTCAAAATAAAAGACAAACAGAAGACATGACCGACAGGAGGGAGGCAGGACTGACACTGACCCATTTTCATGCCTGTTTAAAGACTGGTTTAGGCCAGTGGTTAGCAACAACCGAGAGGCCACTTCAGTCGCCGCTTTAAGTCATGCTGGTATTAAAAAATATTTTGTAGGTATTAAAAAGGTATTAAATTCAACTTAAGAATCTTTGTATATACCCTGATGTATTAAATCTGTATTTATATTACCAGCCTGTTACCTTAATTAATGAAATATGCAAACATTGTGTAGAAAAGGAACATTTAATAAACATTAATCATCAAATGAAATGTATTTATATAGTGGTTTTTACACAAAGCACCCTTATAGAAGTCCAGAATCATCAACAACAAAAAAAAAACCCTGGTGAGCAAGCCAAAGGCAACAGTGGTCAAGGAAAATCTCCTTCAAAAACTATAGGAAGAAACCTTGGGAGGAACCAAGACTCACAAGAGGAAACATCATCCTGGTGCCCTTAATACAGGTAATGAGTGGAGGACAGAGAAGCCTCTTAAAGAAGTTGTTACAGGTCTGTAACAAAAAAAAAAAAAAACATAATATAAACAAAAAACCTTCATTCCATCATTAAACATGAATAGAACTATAAATAATTTTGTATCTTTGTTTCTTCCAGTGTTACAAGAATAATTTAGACAGGTACATCACTGTTTAAATCTAAGGGATCTTGGTAGTTGGTCATTACAACAACCGGTAGTCCACAGCAGATTCACTGAGCCTGAAAGGGTAAGAGGAATGGTTGTGTGCCAGATGTGGTATTCTTTGACTCTTCTGATAGCTCTCTCCACCAGGATTCAGAGACGAGCTATGGCTTGTGTTTTCTCCATGTCCTCCTTGCTGAAGCAGGTGGATTTCTTGAAGGGGGGGATGATGAGTGTTGCACCAACATCAGACAGCATCTGGTCAATGACAAAGCCCTTGTCTGCCATGCATGCATCTCCTGGTTCCAGTAGGCTGAGAATTCCAGACTGTCTTGTTATTTCCAGTCTTGTTGTGCCAGTCTTTGGCTTGGACTTGGTTTCTCAATTTCCATCACACCCTCGTTCCTCTGTGCTTTACTCCAGTACACCAACCTGGATGCTGAGGGAGCAACCGACTCCCAAAAGATCAAAAATACCTTCTCTGATGGAAAACGGGTGTAGAATCTGAACTTCTCATCAGTTGCACAAAATCTGTTGATTTGCAGGCCCCTGAGCTGAGATTCTAATTCTCTGACCTTGGCCTCCAATTCTCTGATTTTTTCAGCAGCAGCATCCAGGGCACCTGAAAAATGCCGACAAAAGCATCAGGGTAAAATGTCGTCTTTACAATACAGACATTTATATGGAAGCCCATTCCCACCACCTAAAGTAAAAAAAAACAGCACATATATTTTTTTCTCATTATTAAGTAAATTGCTATCTCATTATTTCGAGATACTAAGTCATTATTTTGAGATACTATAGTATATAATGACTTAGTATCTCAAAATAATGAGATAGCAATTTTTATTTTTTATTTTAGGTGACGGAAATGGGCTTCCATACATTCCATTTATCTTCTTTATCAGAGCACTGTGTTTTAGAGCAGTATTGTGTAGCTCTTGTCGTGATAAAACGTTTAAAACGTGAGTCAGCTGCCCTCTAGTGGCTGGCTGCAGTACAACTTTTAACCCCGCCCATTCCCATGTTGGTGAACGGGCCGGACGACAAACTTTGAATTTTTATTACACGTAAAATAAGTTTTTTGAGCAATTATATTTTGTCAATTCTGTAAGACCCCATTGCGTTAGTATCTCTTCCAGTGTTTTTCTCTATGATAAACAGATTTTATAGAAGTTATTAAGTGTTACTTAAAGGGGTGTGGCGATAAGGTGATTGACAGTTAATAGCTGCGTTGGTTGACATCTAATACCAGACGCTCAAACGTGAACGCGAAACTCTCGACAGCAAAACTCTCGACAGCAATATTAAAACCTTTTACCTTTGTTTATTTTGTAAAACGTCAAAAGTGTCTATACTGGTGGGCGTATCCTAACAAATGTCGGAGCGGAGATAGGTCTCTGGCGGAGATACTGTCCTGCCTACCGGTTCTAATGCGCATGCTCTGGCTGCAATTTTCAAGATGGCAGCGTCCTTGTGGCCATCTTGGTGGCTTCAAAAACTCACAATGGGAGTCAACGGTGACGTACCGTCCATTATATATACAGTCAATGTCACTGACCCGAGCTCTCGCCTCGCTGGAGCGGCGGGTAGTTTGCGCCCGTGTTAAACGCGAGGTCAGTGATAAGAGCAATGAATAGCCAACCATATGACCATAAAATAGCTTTATTGCAATGTGCTGTTATGGTACCAGACTAGGAGGGTTTGGGTTAGCTAACGTTTATATTAAAACTTGTCAGAAAGCTCCCTGAAACATAAAGTTACATTACTCTCTGGCCACGTCCAAAACTGCTACTACACTGAATGTGTAAAAAATAAAATATAATGAATAAAACAAATAAACGAATAAATAAAAGGACACCATGGTTTGAAGTGTTTTCAGTAGTGCAGTATGTAATGTTCCAGAGTGTGCTGTTTGGGACACGGACTGTCCAACATTAACGTTAGTCTTGTCTAGTCAGGAAACCTTAACATACATTTTTTGTCATTTCATTTCAGCATGCCACCAAAGAAACAAATAAAACCACAGGACACAACACTCCTGAGTTTTTTTTTTTAAGAGCGGAAATAGTTTAAGTAAATAATAATAATCAAACCTGTTATATTATTTTAAATATTATGTATCACCTTATTAGGAGAGTACTGGTACAAAGATACAGTAACAGTGCAGAAGCTGCAGAGATCATTCATGCTTTGCCTTCAGAGGTACATGGATTATTTGGGCAAGTGGAAGCTCTGGTTGCTTTTAGTAGTCCATGTTTCATCCTCTGAGGCAGAGAGAAGTTTTTTGGTTATATCTGAATATAATCCATACATTGCATGCATAATTTATTTAAAGTTTGTGGACAACAGTCATGTTGTATTTTGTTTATTATTTGCAATTTACCGTAATTCCACAAATGTTCTATGTCACTATACATACAGTGATTAACTACCTTACCTACAGTGGAATCAGTTTATATTAATATTTTAGAGGATAGGGTGGGCTTTGATTTGACAGCAAATGTATGTCTGTCTGTGGGTTAGGAGGCGCCGAGGCCGCTGGAGCATCTGGGGAGGAACATGGACATGCCCTTGCGCCGCCCCTCAGTCCCCTCTTCCTCCCCACATTGCCAATGGGGTCGGTCTGATGAGACATGAGGGCCCGACGCATAGGCTCATAGCACCCCCCCCAAAAAAGTCTTAGGAAAATCCACCATACTGGTGGAGAAGACCACTCCAGGAAGAGGTGTAGTAGCACCTACAGTCTCAGACATGCTGTAGGGCTGGGGGGCAACACCGGAGAACCTAGCCTGTAAGAGTTTGAAAAACCCCTCCACAGTCCAGGCTTCCCCCGTCCGGTGCGCAAGGATGAGGTTTGCCCACTGAAGCGCCTTTCCCTGTAGTCTTGCCCTCATAAAGAGCACCAGAGCCTTTTCCGGTGGCATAGGGCATGTCAGGAACTGAAAATACAGGCTACATTGTAGAACAAAGGCATCAGCATTACGCTCCTCTCCATCGTACATGTCTGGGGAGTCAGTTAAAGAGGGCATTGCAACAGGTTTACCTGCAGTGTCCAAAATGAAACATGACTGCAAATAGTCCAGCTGTACCTGAAAGTCCTCATCATCTTTGGGAGGAGGCAAGCAAGCAACATGCCTCACTCCACTGTCCGCTGCGTTCATTGTAGGTCGGTTATTCTGTAACAACTAGGAGAGAGGGCTGAACGCAAGTGCGGACTGAACAATGAATTTAATGACAAAACTGATACATATACACAAAGCACACAAAACATACCCCAAGAATAATCAAACACCTAACTTATGAACCAAACAACACTAACAGAAATAGCTGGGTGAACAAGGCTAAATAAAAGCAAAGACATCAACAAGCAAAATCACTAGAGAAACCAAAGTCACACAAAATACAAGGAGTACATACAGACTAGTATTACAGACACAAAAGACCAAGATACCAAATCGCATACAAACAAGAGATTAAACACAAGACTTAAATACACTAACCAACCAAGGGACTCAACAAGACACAGCAGAAAGCAATAACGAGGGGGCAGGGGAGTGAAGACAGACACAACTAGGAAATTTCAAAATAAAAGACAAACAGAAGACATGACCGACAGGAGGGAGGCAGGACTGACACTGACCCATTTTCATGCCTGTTTAAAGACTGGTTTAGGCCAGTGGTTAGCAACAACCGAGAGGCCACTTCAGTCGCCGCTTTAAGTCATGCTGGTATTAAAAAATATTTTGTAGGTATTAAAAAGGTATTAAATTCAACTTAAGAATCTTTGTATATACCCTGATGTATTAAATCTGTATTTATATTACCAGCCTGTTACCTTAATTAATGAAATATGCAAACATTGTGTAGAAAAGGAACATTTAATAAACATTAATCATCAAATGAAATGTATTTATATAGTGGTTTTTACACAAAGCACCCTTATAGAAGTCCAGAATCATCAACAACAAAAAAAAAAACCTGGTGAGCAAGCCAAAGGCAACAGTGGTCAAGGAAAATCTCCTTCAAAAACTATAGGAAGAAACCTTGGGAGGAACCAAGACTCACAAGAGGAAACATCATCCTGGTGCCATTAATACAGGTAATGAGTGGAGGACAGAGAAGCCTCTTAAAGAAGTTGTTACAGGTCTGTAACAAAAAAAAAACATAATATAAACAAAAAACCTTCATTCCATCATTAAACATGAATAGAACTATAAATAATTTTGTATCTTTGTTTCTTCCAGTGTTAGAAGAATAATTTAGACAGGTACATCACTGTTTAAATCTAAGGGACCTTGGTAGTTGGTCATTACAACAACCGGTAGTCCACAGCAGATTCACTGAGCCTGAAAGGGTAAGAGGAATGGTTGTGTCCCAGATGTGGTATTCTTTGACTCTTCTGATAGCTCTCTCCACCAGGATTCAGAGACGAGCTATGGCTTGTGTTTTCTCCGTGTCCTCCTTGCTGAAGCAGGTGGATTTCTTGAAGGGGGGGATGATGAGTGTTGCACCAACATCAGACAGCATCTGGTCAATGATAAAGCCCTTGTCTGCCCTTGTCTCCTGGTTCCAGTAGGCTGAGAATTCCAGACTGTCTTGTTATTTCTTTGTCAGACACTGCCCCTGTGAAGAGCTTTGAAACAAAGGTGATTACACCACATAGGGCAACACCTATCAGTGCTCTAAAAGTTGTGTGATTCTTGTACACTGAAAATGTTTCAGACTGGAGTGTAAGCGATGATGGAGTTTTGCATCTGATTTCTGTACAGTCCAGGATCACTCTTAACGTTTGAACAGTACTGTTTAAACTTCTCTGGCATGGTTGCTTGGACCTGTTTCCTTTACATCCAGGTTGGCACTGACCCCAAGACCAGGTATAAATAGTTGGCCCATGTGATGAGAACTCTGCTTACAGTTGTTGTGCTGACCCCAAAGATGTCTGCAAGAACCTTCTCTTTCAGGCCAACTGCAACACAGCAGCAGTACATGAACAATTCATCCACAAGTGCCAGTCTTTGGTTTGGACTTGGTTTCTCAATTTCCATCACACCCTCGTTCAATACTGTTCATTTGTTAAAAAACATCTGCAATACATTAGCGTATACCCGATTATTGGTTATGATTTTTTAAATTCCTGTTTGATTTTTGGGTCTGGGGTAAAAAGTAAAAAAAAAAAACATAAACATTTTAGGTTTATATACTATATGTATTTTATACACACACTATGTTTTATACACGCACTCCTTTATAATCGTGTGTCCTGTAATCAATAGATTAACATAAATACTGCGTCCTGCTTTAAAAATGTGATTTGCATATCTGTCACGTGCTGCATGCCGGCGTGATGTTTGTTGGACACGCCCCCACGCGATGCGATGCTGGCGACTCGGCGACTGAGAGCGATTTTATCGCTTTCGGTGTGAACGCACAGTTAAATGCGAGGTCAGTGATAAGAGCAATGAATAGCCAACCATATGACCATAAAATAGCTTTATTGTAATGTGCTGTTATGGTACCAGACTAGGAGGGTTTGGGTTAGCTAACGTTTATATTAAAACTTGTCAGAAAGCTCTCTGAAACATAAAGTTACATTACTCTCTGGCCACGTCCAAAACTGCTACTACACTGAATGTGTAAAAAATAAAATATAATGAATAAAACAAATAAACGAATAAATAAAAGGACACCATGGTTTGAAGTGTTTTCAGTAGTGCAGTATGTAATGTTCCAGAGTGTGCTGTTTGGGACACGGACTGTCCAACATTAACGTTAGTCTTGTCTAGTCAGGAAACCTTAACATACATTTTTTGTCATTTCATTTCAGCATGCCACCAAAGAAACAAATAAAACCACAGGACACAACACTCCTGAGTTTTTTTTTTTAAGAGCGGAAATAGTTTAAGTAAATAATAATAATCAAACCTGTTATATTATTTTAAATATTATGTATCACCTTATTAGGAGAGCACTGGTACAAAGATACAGTAACAGTGCAGAAGCTGCAGAGATCATTCATGCTTTGCCTTCAGAGGTACATGGATTATTTGGGCAAGTGGAAGCTCTGGTCAGGTTGCTTTTAGTAGTCCATGTTTCATCCTCTGAGGCAGAGAGAAGTTTTTTGGTTATATCTGAATATAATCCATACATTGCATGCATAATTTATTTAAAGTTTGTGGACAACAGTCATGTTGTATTTTGTTTATTATTTGCAATTTACCGTAATTCCACAAATGTTCTATGTCACTATACATACAGTGATTAACTACCTTACCTACAGTGGAATCAGTTTATATTAATATTTTAGAGGATAGGGTGGGCTTTGATTTGATAGCAAATGTATGTCTGTCTGCGGGTTAGGAGGCGCCGAGGCCGCTGGAGCATCTGGGGAGGAACATGGACATGCCCTTGCGCCGCCCCTCAGTCCCCTCTTCCTCCCCACATTGCCAATGGGGTCGGTCTGATGAGACATGAGGGCCCGACGCATAGGCTCATAGCACCCCCCCCAAAAAAGTCTTAGGAAAATCCACCATACTGGTGGAGAAGACCACTCCAGGAAGAGGTGTAGTAGCACCTACAGTCTCAGACATGCTGTAGGGCTGGGGGGCAACACCGGAGAACCTAGCCTGTAAGAGTTTGAAAAACCCCTCCACAGTCCAGGCTTCCCCCGTCCGGTGCGCAAGGATGAGGTTTGCCCACTGAAGCGCCTTTCCCTGTAGTCTTGCCCTCATAAAGAGCACCAGAGCCTTTTCCGGTGGCATAGGGCATGTCAGGAACTGAAAATACAGGCTACATTGTAGAACAAAGGCATCAGCATTACGCTCCTCTCCATCGTACATGTCTGGGGAGTCAGTTAAAGAGGGCATTGCAACAGGTTTACCTGCAGTGTCCAAAATGAAACATGACTGCAAATAGTCCAGCTGTACCTGAAAGTCCTCATCATCTTTGGGAGGAGGCAAGCAAGCAACATGCCTCACTCCACTGTCCGCTGCGTTCATTGTAGGTCGGTTATTCTGTAACAACTAGGAGAGAGGGCTGAACGCAAGTGCGGACTGAACAATGAATTTAATGACAAAACTGATACATATACACAAAGCACACAAAACATACCCCAAGAATAATCAAACACCTAACTTATGAACCAAACAACACTAACAGGAATAGCTGGGTGGACAAGGCTAAATAAAAGCAAAGACATCAACAAGCAATACCCCTAGAGAAACCAAAGTCACACAAAGTACATCTAATAGGGAATACAAAATACAAGGAGTACATACAGACTAGTATTACAGACACAAAAGACCAAGATACCAAATCGCATACAAACAAGAGATTAAACACAAGACTTAAATACACTAACCAACCAAGGGACTCAACAAGACACAGCAGAAAGCAATAACGAGGGGGCAGGGGAGTGAAGACAGACACAACTAAGAAATTTCAAAATAAAAGACAAACAGAAGACATGACCGACAGGAGGGAGGCAGGACTGACACTGACCCATTTTCATGCCTGTTTAAAGACTGGTTTAGGCCAGTGGTTAGCAACAACCGAGAGGCCACTTCAGTCGCCGCTTTAAGTCATGCTGGTATTAAAAAATATTTTGTAGGTATTAAAAAGGTATTAAATTCAACTTAAGAATCTCTGTATATACCCTGATGTATTAAATCTGTATTTATATTACCAGCCTGTTACCTTAATTAATGAAATATGCAAACATTGTGTAGAAAAGGAACATTTAATAAACATTAATCATCAAATGAAATGTATTTATATAGTGGTTTTTACACAAAGCACCCTTATAGAAGTCCAGAATCATCAACAACAAAAAAAAACCCTGGTGAGCAAGCCAAAGGCAACAGTGGTCAAGGAAAATCTCCTTCAAAAACTATAGGAAGAAACCTTGGGAGGAACCAAGACTCACAAGAGGAAACATCATCCTGGTGCCATTAATACAGGTAATGAGTGGAGGACAGAGAAGCCTCTTAAAGAAGTTGTTACAGGTCTGTAACAAAAAAAAAAAAACATAATATAAACAAAAAACCTTCATTCCATCATTAAACATGAATAGAACTATAAATAATTTTGTATCTTTGTTTCTTCCAGTGTTACAAGAATAATTTAGACAGGTACATCACTGTTTAAATCTAAGGGACCTTGGTAGTTGGTCATTACAACAACCGGTAGTCCACAGCAGATTCACTGAGCCTGAAAGGGTAAGAGGAATGGTTGTGTCCCAGATGTGGTATTCTTTGACTCTTCTGATAGCTCTCTCCACCAGGATTCAGAGACGAGCTATGGCTTGTGTTTTCTCCGTGTCCTCCTTGCTGAAGCAGGTGGATTTCTTGAAGGGGGGGATGATGAGTGTTGCACCAACATCAGACAGCATCTGGTCAATGACAAAGCCCTTGTCTGCCATGCATGCATCTCCTGGTTCCAGTAGGCTGAGAATTCCAGACTGTCTTGTTATTTCCAGTCTTGTTGTGCCAGTCTTTGACTTGGACTTGGTTTCTCAATTTCCATCACACCCTCGTTCCTCTGTGCTTTACTCCAGTACACCAACCTGGATGCTGAGGGAGCAACCGACTCCCAAAAGATCAAAAATACCTTCTCTGATGGAAAACGGGTGTAGAATCTGAACTTCTCATCAGTTGCACAAAATCTGTTGATTTGCAGGCCCCTGAGCTGAGATTCTAATTCTCTGACCTTGACCTCCAATTCTCTGATTTTTTCAGCAGCAGCATCCAGGGCACCTGAAAAATGCCGACAAAAGCATCAGGGTAAAATGTCGTCTTTACAATACAGACATTTATATGGAAGCCCATTCCCACCACCTAAAGTAAAAAAAAAAAAAAACAGCACATATTTTTTTTTCTCATTATTAAGTAAATTGCTATCTCATTATTTCGAGATACTAAGTCATTATTTTGAGATACTATAGTATATAATGACTTAGTATCTCAAAATAATGAGATAGCAATTTTTTTTTTATTTTACGTGGCGGAAATGGGCTTCCATACATTCCATTTATCTTCTTTATCAGAGCACTGTGTTTTAGAGCAGTATCGCGTAGCTCTTGTCGTGATAAAACGTTTAAAACGTTAAGTCAGTGCTTAATTTGTAAATCAAACGATGCCAGAACGCAAACAGCGGCATGAGACAAGGGGTCACTGATGCCAACAATGTCACCGGCACGCACACAAAACACAACGCTTAGGCACACAAATGTCAAAATAGCAAGCCAATTCGTATATATAAATGACTTTTAAATGATTTACGTGTGTTTTATAAGTGTTTTAAGTGCAGAAGTGCATTTAAGTGCATTTTCAAGTACTTTAGCCTAAATTCCAGCAATTTACAAATCTGAAACACAAAGCAACATTAAAATTAGTCAGGTAAATATTCCTTCCCCTGTTTTTGAGGGGTGTTTCTTTATACTACTAACTAGCACACTAAATAATGTGACGCGGCAAGTATAAACGCCTCCTCCTCCTCCGGAGGTTCGCGCGATGTGTGCGGAGTCGCGCGCTACGGTCACTCGCTAAAGTATAACTAGCTTTATAGGGGAGACGCCTAAAGGCATCGCTAAAAAGGAGGGCTCTTATGTGATTTAGGAAGCCTGAATGTGGCTCTTGTGTTTAAAAAATGTATTTTATAGAATTATTTGTTCAATTAATTGGTTTAACACAGACAGATTTCTTCATAACTTATAATTAGTAGGCTTGAAAGTTACCGGATCGAGGCAGACAGTTCCCGGAACGCACCCTTCAAAATGAAAGAGTTCCCGGATCCTGTTCCGGCAGGATCCGGCTCAAATTAAGCCCTGGTTTTAGTGTACTAATGTGCTAATATACTAATGTACTGAATGTGGTTATCTTGTTTTATCTGTGGCTAATTCCTTGCTGTCAGTTGCACCCAGTGGTGAAAAAAAAAATTACATGTAATCAGTTGAACTCCCATTTCAGCTAAAGGTATGCTTACGGGAGTAATCACCACACCTTACAAATCTGTTTAGATGATTTTGTTCTTTCAAATTATAACCAAACATCACAAGCTTTTTGCTAATATCAAAACCTTTTTACTCTCCTTGTTTCCAACCACAATTCCCAGCAGGGCCGGAGTGGGCCACTTTTTCAGCCCGGGAGTTTCATGCCCAAATCCGGCCCAAAATTATTTTTCCCTCCTAATCGGCCCAAACTAGAGATTGACATGAGCCGGCCCATCGGGAATCCTCCCGAATCTCCCGATTAGCCACTCCGGCACTGATTCCCAGCAGCTATAGTTGTGTGAAGTTGATCAGCACATTTCTGGCTTCTCAGGATGTACCACAGCACTAATCAATTTTTGTGGAAGGCATATGACCTCTTTCAGGTACCAGACACTAGGTGGATGAGAGCCCATTTTGAAGATATCCCATTTTGTTTTAAAACAGGTGAAAATACCATATCTTGGCTGTCTAAATGGGCATAATGGCAGGTTGTACAATTTTACTGTTGGCATTTACCATGTCAATGGATGTGTTTATTTTGGCTTTTAAGGGGGTTGTTGGTGGAAAGAAGTTGCAGGATGGCACTCAAATCCCTTCTTTCAGAGAATACATGTATGATATGACACCACTCACAACTCATCTTCAATATACTCATTGGTTGCTTGACTGATAATTTAAAGCTAGGTGTCATGCACAAAACCAAATTACACAGTGGACAGGGAGTCAGGTGATGGGAAAAAAACAGTTTATTTTTTTACACCAACAGGGTATGCAATAACAAAGTCGTTGAGAACAACATAAAACCTTAATTTTGGAGTGTTGGATGTGAATCCTCCATTCGTGTCCCTTTCTCTTACCTTCAAGCTCCTCCCTCTCTTACACCTGGTAGCTGAACTGTCATGATGTAATTGTCCTTCATTCATCAGCTTTGACCCAAGTATGATGCTAGTAGGAAGCAGTTGAAGCAGGCTTTGACCCAACTATGACCTATGACCTCTCAAAGACTGTGGGTTGATGCTGAGGCCTCAGGCCCATTTAATGCTTTACATGGTTCCTTACAGTACACAATAAGGTGATGGAGGGATTCTGCATCTCAGATGCAAAAACCTAACTGTATCAGTCCCCTGATAGAAGTTTGTCATGACACTTGTCAGAAGAAATCTGACAACATGGATGAAGAACAGGATGATGTTCTTGATGACGGTTTCAGTGAAAGTGAACAAGCTCACTCTGGTCAGGATCAAAAGGATATTTACACAGATTCAGCCTATTTGATATGAGTGCTTTAATTCACCTAAATGCAGTATGAACCTAAAATGGATTTATGAGGAAATGGTACAGTGAAATATGCAAAAACTTACTGTTATGATAGTTAAGGGTTCATACTCTCATGCAGCAGAGGAATTCTTTTGGCATTATGGGAGACTTCTGAGAAACTGATAACCAATTTCTGAGAAATGTATCTCCAAGCCCTAACAAAATTAAGACTTCAGTGTGGATTTTTGAAAAATGGTACAGCAGAATCTGTCTACATTTGCCCTGGGGGATAAACAAAGGCTACCAATTCTTGGGTGGTAGTAGAATTTTTTTGGCATTATGGGAAAATTCAGACAAATAGGAAACCACAGTCTCAGAATTAAACAAGCATTTAAGCAGAGATGCTAGGTGAGGGAGTGCAGTTATGACTGACACAGTCCCCAAACGACCGGGGCCCATTTGGTTTTTTCAAGCGGCCAAAATCCCTAGAACTGGAAACTGCTAATATTTAAGATGAGTTTTCTCCTAAGCACATCCCACATTAACCCCATACTTCTGTTTTCCATTCTAGAATTATCCATTACAAATTATTTTGTTCATAACTTTATTGTGTCATTTAAATCAGCAGGACTGGTTGTGTAAAGATCATGGACATGTAAAGGTATAGAATCTAGTAAATTATCAAGAAAATCTCATTTACAGTTTTTAATGGTCAGGTTGAATTTCAGTGTTCCTTTACATTTTGTGTGCACTGAGAAACCAAGTTATTGCTTAGGTAACATGCTATTATACTTTATTTGTTATATGAGCATATGGAAGCATTTCTTTTGTCTTGTCTTTAACACTTCCGCTCCTCACGCGCTCGTCTGCCTTCTCTAGAGCCTGGCGCACCAGACAGAGACGCTGCCGCATCTTCCCTGCAGTCATCGCCGTTGGGCTCAAAGGCGTCCGCGGTTGCCACGGGCCTCTCTAAAGCCACGTGCCCGTCGCCCCCCTGTGAGCAGAGGTCGTGGTTGGCCTCTGGGGGCGCCGTGGTGCCTTTCGTCACATGGGTGTCGTAGCAGTAGATGGGCTCCTCAGCCGAGGCCGTCTGGGTGCGAGGCGTGGTGTCGGTTGGCTTAGCTGGCGTCTCGGGGGCTGAATGGGGCCTGTGCGGAGGCGGGGACAGCGGGGACATGTTGAGTGAGAGGCTCGGACATCGCTTTTGTCCGTCCAGAGGAAGGCGAAGGAGGGAGCGTGGCATCAGAGCACGATGGCTTGGAGCTGAACAGAGAAGAAAAAGGCAGCAGTGTTACTCACTTCATCTACCTGCAGTGTTTCCTTTCTATTCGCTGAATGAGTGAATCTGAAAGATGACCAGAGCGGCTTGTGTACCTGTATGCGTTCTTTCTGAGCTGGGAGTCCAACCCGCTGGTGGGGCTCACCAGGGAAGATAAAGATGCTCCAATTTCTGTAGCCTGAACAACGCAAGCAACAAAAAGCTGTTAACGGCCATTTGATGGCTTCAGTTTACCGATTATATTACTTAATGGGTTCACAATTCCTCTGTCTAATTCCTCTTGTCTAATAGTATTATCTGAATACTGAAGCTGATGGAACTACACAGCTATAGCATTTCAGGAGTAGAACCAGGAAACCATGTGCTGTTTGCAAATATTCAAATGAAAGCATTTTTGGTCTTTAAATGTTAAAGTAATATAAAACATACATATGCAGAATTTAAAAAATACTGTGATAAAAAAGGTACCCCACCGAAAACACCATCGCTTAATCAGCTTTGACTGATCAATTTATACCTTATCACATGGTTTGAAGCCATTGACTTTATGGTGGCCATTTTGGGCACTGTGAACAAGTCCCGATCCGTTTTCTCGTGGGAGAATTCCGGGGAAGCAACTGGAACCGTTGGTCTTGGGCGTGAGGGAGCTTGAGCTGTGGAAGAGGGGACCATCCATCCCACCTTTCCCGTCGGATGCCTTGGCACCAGGGTAAGACTTCCCTGTGCCATTATCCAAGGCTCCGCCTTCCTGGTCGGACTCGTCGGATGACTCTTGGCCATACGGAACCAGGAAAGCTGCTCTATTGTGAGCGGCGGCGCCACCGTTCACCTGCACAGGCCAACTGAGGTCTGAGGTAGACTGTGGTGCGCTGGAGGAAGAGGACGAGGGCAGCGGGCGCAGGTGGGATGCGGCAGCCGAAGAACTGCAGGGGCTGGGCCGGCTCTTCGGGACGCTGCTGCTGTTGCTGCCGCCAGGCTTTGAGCCACCTTGGTCCTCCTTCATGGGAGAGTTATTCTGCAAAGTGAACAGCGGTCAGTTATGGGAAATCTGAATATAAGGAACAGAAAGTAAGAGTTTAACAGTGTAAACAAACAAAACACAGCCCTCTCAATTATACTAGTGAACAATAACAACCAGTTCCCAGTCAGATTTCCTGGCATGGTGCAGTGGTGTGGTGATACCTTTGCCATGTGAGGAGGAAGCTGTGGACTGATGAAGGAGGTGGAGGTGAACTGAGGCCCGTTCACCTTGGCCGTGCTGACCGGGCGAGGGGAGCAATGACCGGGACCATGGGTCACAGAGTTACATAAGATCTGTTGACCTAAAAATGATGCATTGGGGGGGGGATAAAAGTGTATAAAATGCCTTTCATACCACTGCTCATTACTAGTTTGTAATGGATAATTGAAACTTGGAAAGAAAGTTGACCCTTATGCACCTGAGTGACGTTAAGTTGGTATTAGTCCTCAGTAGTACAGTTGTGGTCAAAAGTTTACATACACTTGTAAAAAACATAATGTTATGGCTGTCTTGAGTTTTCAATAAGTTCTACAACTCTTATTTTTCTGTGATAGAGTGATCGGAACACATACATGTTTGTCACAAAAAACAGTCATAAAATTTGGTTCTTTCATAAATTTATTATGGGTCTGCTGAAAATGTCACCAAATCTGCTGGGTCAAAAATATACATACAGCAACAAAATTTGTCAATTTTGGTGATGTAGCGAGTTGTGTCAATCAAATTAGCTTCATGTCATGGCCTCTTCACTTCTTGTAAGTGATTCTGATTGACTACAGCTGTTGACTTCTCATGAGCCCATTTAAATAGGGCTCATTTGACCCAGTGATTAGACTCAGCTACAAAAGCTACAATGGGAAAGTCAAAGGAACTCAGTGTGGATCTGAAAAAGCGAATTATTGACTTGAACAAGTCAGGGAAGTCACTTGGAGCCATTTCAAAGCAGCTACAGGTCCCAAGAGCAACTGTGCAGACAATTATACGCAAGTACAAAGTGCATGGAACAGTTGTGTCACTGCCACGATCAGGAAGAAAACGCAAGCTATCACATGCTGCCGAGAGGAGATTGGTCAGGATGGTCAAGAGTCAACCAAGAATCACCAAGAAGCAGGTCTGCAAGGATTTGGAAGCTGATGGAACACAGGTGTCAGTCTCCACAGTCAAGCGTGTTTTACATCGCCATGGACTGAGAGGCTGCCGTGCAAGAAAGAAGCCCTTGCTCCAGAAAAGGCACCTTAAGACTCGGCTGAAGTTTGCTGCTGATCACATGGACGAAGATAAAACCTTCTGGAGGAAAGTTCTCTGGTCAGACGAAACAAAAATTGAGCTGTTTGGCCACAACACCCAGCAATATGTTTGGAGGAGAAAAGGTGAGGCCTTTAATCCCAGGAACACCATGCCTACTGTCAAGCATGGTGGTGGTAGTATTATGCTCTGGGGATGTTTTGCTGCCAGTGGAACTGGTTCTTTGCAGAAAGTAAATGGGATAATGAAGAAGGAGGATTACCTCCAAATTCTGCAGGAAAACTTAAAACCATCAGCCCGAAGGTTGGGTCTTGGGCGCAGTTGGGTGTTCCAACAAGACAATGACCCAAAACACACATCAAAAGTGGTAAAGGAATGGCTAAACCAGGCTAGAATTAAGGTTTTAGAATGGCCTTCCCAAAGTCCTGACTTAAACCCCATTGAGAACATGTGGACAGTGCTAAAGAAACAGGTTCATGCAAGAAAACCATCACATTTAGCTGAACTGCACCAATTCTGTCAAGAAGAGTGGTCAAACATTCGACCTGAAGCTTGCCAGGAGCTTGTGGATGGCTACCAAAAGCGCCTAGTTGCCGTGAAAATGGCCAAGGGACATGTAACCAAATACTAATGTTGCTGTATGTATATTTTTGACCCAGCAGATTTGGTGACATTTTCAGCAGACCCATAATAAATTTATGAAAGAACCAAATTTTATGACTGTTTTTTGTGACAAACATGTATGTGTTCCGATCACTCTATCACAGAAAAATAAGAGTTGTAGAACTTATTGAAAACTCAAGACAGCCATAACATTATGTTTTTTACAAGTGTATGTAAACTTTTGACCACAACTGTAGGTGGCTTGGCGCTGGGTGAAGACCCGTCTGGGTCGCAGCTGAGGCGGCGCACACACTTCCGCTCCTCGCGCGCTCGTCTGCCTTCTCTAGAGCCTGGCGCACCAGACAGAGACGCCACCGCATCTTCCCTGCAGTCATCGCCGTTGGGCACAAAGGCGTCCGCGGTTGCCACGGGCCTCTCTAAAGCCACGTGCCCGTCGCCCCCCTGTGAGCAGAGGTCGTGGTTGGCCTCTGGGGGCGCCGTGGTGCCTTTCGTCACATGGGTGTCGTGGCAGTAGATGGGTCCTCAGCCGAGGCCGTCTGGGTGCGAGGCGTGGTGTCGGTTGGCTTAGCTGGCGTCTCGGGGGCTGAATGGGGCCTGTGCGGAGGCGGGGACAGCAGGGGAGCGATATCCTGAGTAAGAGGCTCGGACATCGCTTTTGTCTGTCCAGAGGAAGGCGAAGGAGGGAGCGTGGCATCAGAGCACGATCTACTGAGTCTGGTAATAGTCCTCAGTAGTAGGTCGCTTGGCGCTGGGTGAAGACTCGTCTGGGTCGGAGCTGAGGCAGCGCTTACGTTTGTCTAAGCTGTGGCCAGAGCGACACTCCATTCGAGGCTCCTCCTCCAAGTTGTGCCTCCTCCTCTTCTTTTTCATCTTTTTGTGTCGGAAGGAGCTGCTGTCCCCATTCCTGTCTGATGGGTCCCTCTCAGAACTCCTGCAGATTGAAAATGATTTGCTTAAGGAAACTGTAGTACACTTTCTGGCTTATGGTTGCTAGATTTTCTACAACAGTAACAGTTCTGTTTGCTGACCCCTCCTGGTCACACACAGTATAGCAATGGCCGTTCTCATGCAACATAAATAGCTCCTTACCTCCGCTTGTCCTTCTTCTTCTTCTTGGATTTCTTATGTTTTTTGACAGGCCGCTCTTCACATGGATCCTCCCTGTCCGACAGGCTACGCTTTTGTGCCTGGGGCCGCGGGGCAGGGCTGGCGGGGCGTGGTGCTTTAGCCCGCTTGTGTCCCGAGTCTTTCTTCCCAACATAGTACTCAAATGAGCGAGGGAAGTCACCTTGACCATTCTCCACATCCCGGTCTCGTTCGTCCTTGCTGCTGTGATGGCGCCGGTGGTGGTAGTGGTCTCGGCGGTGGTGGGTGTGCCCGTCCCGGTGGCGATCTCCCTCTCGCTCTCCAGGGATCCTCTCTCGACTGGCCGAGCGATCCTTATCAGTATGGTGGTCTCTGTTGGAACGATGGCGATGGCGATGGCGGTGCCCGTAGCGCTCCCGACTCCGGTTTTCCCGCTCGCGATAATGTCCCTGCCTGGATCTGCCTCGCTCCTTCAGGGTGGAGGAAAGGTGTGGCTGCCCAGAGTCTTTATCACACTTCCGCTCCTCACGCGCTCGTCTGCCTTCACTAGAGCCTGGCGCACCAGACAGAGATGCTGCTCTATTGTGAGCGGCGGCGCCACCGTTCACCTGCACAGGCCGTCTGAGGTCAGAGGTCGGGGATGCGGCAGCCGAAGAACTGCAGGGGCTGGGCTGGCTCTTCGGGACGCTGCCGCTGTTGCTGCCGCCAGGCTTTGAGCCACCTTGGTCCTCCTTCACGGGAGAGTTATTCTGCAAAGTGAACAGCGGTCAGTTATGGGAAATCTGAATATCAGGAACAGAAAGTAAGAGTTTAACAGTGTAAACAAACAAAACACAGCCCTCTCAATTATACTAGTGAACAATAACAACCAGTTCCCAGTCAGATTTCCTGGCATGGTGCAGTGGTGCGGTGATACCTTTGCCATGTGAGGAGGAAGCTGTGGACCGATGAAGGAGGTGGAGGTGAACTGAGGCCCGTTCACCTTGGCCGTGCTGACCGGGCGAGGGGAGCAATGACCGGGACCACGGGTCACAGAGTTACAGTCAATAAAAGTGTATAAAATACCTTTCTAAATATTCCACTATTCAAAAATCTGGAGCTGGTTTAAACATTAGGTTGAACTTACCGGATGTAGAACAGTAAATACGCTTGTTGGTTCAGCACTGATTGTATGTCGCTTACAGTTACTGATGCGTCGTTCATCTTATACCACTGCCCATTACCAGACTGAAATAAAAACATTATTCCATCCATTAGCTAGAGCAGAAACTCAGTGCAAAAACGCAGAGAATGCTGAAACCGCGCAGCACATCAAACCTTCACATAGCAGTAGTAGTGTCCGGCGTGGCAGCTAATCCCGGAGTGGACCAGCACAGCGTACAGGCCGTAGAGCTGTGGCTCTCCGTGGGACTGCGACATGAACGGACGCATGTCCAGATACTCTGGATACCTCACGTCCTGCACAGGGGGACAGAGAACAGTTGTGCAACGGCATAGATCACGTGCAACGACTAAGGAAAGTGTACAACAGTGCGGCAGAATTAAGTACGGTGGTCAAACCTTTGCAATTTTGCTTCCGTTGAAGTCGAAGCGCTTTAAAACAATGGTGAGCACATTCGAGCTACGGTGGACGGTAAATCTTTTTCAGGCATGAACCATTTTCTTACATCTACAAACACAACCAAATTCACAATGAGGACAGAAAAGATAATAGGCAACACAGACCACAGTAAATTCACCACTAGTGGTCCCATGACAACAAATAGAGCTTGGTTTATCTCCAGAGATAAACTGGTGTGCCTCAGACTTATCCAAGATAGACTTGCCGTGTGTTAAGGGACAGAAGTAAAGAGCACCTTTATCCCAGTCATCATCGTTGGGCACAAAGGCGTCTGCGGTTGCCACGGGCCTCTCTCCGTTGGTCTTGGGCGTGAGGGAGCTTGAGCTGTGGAAGAGGGGACCATCCATCCCACCTTTCCCGTCGGATGCCTTGGCACCAGGGTAAGACTTCCCTGTGCCATTATCCAAGGCTCCGCCTTCCTGGTCGGACTCGTCGGATGACTCTTGGCCATACGGAACCAGGAAAGCTGCTCTATTGTGAGCGGTGGCGCCACCGTTCACCTGCACAGGCCAACTGAGGTCTGAGGTAGACTGTGGTGCGCTGGAGGAAGAGGACGAGGGCAGCGGGCGCAGGTGGGATGCGGCAGCCGAAGAACTGCAGGGGCTGGGCCGGCTCTTCGGGACGCTGCTGCTGTTGCTGCCGCCAGGCTTTGAGCCACCATGGTCCTCCTTCATGGGAGAGTTATTCTGCAAAGTGAACAGCGGTCAGTTATGGGAAATCTGAATATAAGGAACAGAAAGTAAGAGTTTAACAGTGTAAACTAACAAAACACAGCCCTCTCAATTATACTAGTGAACAATAACAACCAGTTCCCAGTCAGATTTCCTGGCATGGTGCAGTGGTGTGGTGATACCTTTGCCATGTGAGGAGGAAGCTGTAGACCGATGAAGGAGGTGGAGGTGAACTGAGGCCCGTTCACCTTGGCCGTGCTGACCGGGCGAGGGGAGCAATGACCGGGACCACGGGTCACAGAGTTACAGTCTCAGTTTAAGATCTGTTGACCTAAAAATAATGGATTGGGGGGGGGGAATAAAAGTGTATAAAATGCCTTTCTAAATATTCTAAATATAATGGTTTAAACATTAGATTGAAATGACTGGATGTAGAACAGTAAGTACGCCTGTTGGTTCAGCACTGATCGTATGTCACTTAGAGATACTGATGCATCGTTCATCTCATACCACTGCTCATTACTAGTTTGTAATGGATAATTGAAACTTGGAAAGAAAGTTGACCCTTATGCACCTGAGTGACGTTAAGTTGGTAATAGTCCTCAGTAGTAGGTCGCTTGGCGCTGGGTGAAGACCCGTCTGGGTCGCAGCTGAGGCGGCGCACACACTTCCGCTCCTCACGCGCTCGTCTGCCTTCTCTAGAGCCTGGCGCACCAGACAGAGACGCCACCGCATCTTCCCTGCAGTCATCCTCGTTGGGCACAAAGGCGTCCGCGGTTGCCACGGGCCTCTCTAAAGCCACGTGCCCGTCGCCCCCCTGTGAGCAGAGGTCGTGGTTGGCCTCTGGGGGCGCCGTGGTGCCTTTCGTCACATGGGTGTCGTGGCAGTAGATGGGCTCCTCAGCCGAGGCCATCTGGGTGCGAGGCGTGGTGTCGGTTGGCTTAGCTGGCGTCTCGGGGGCTGAATGGGGCCTGTGAGGAGGCGGGGACAGCGGGGGAGCGACATCCTGAGTGAGAGGCTCGGACATCGCTTTTGTCCGTCCAGAGGAAGGCGAAGGAGGGAGCGTGGCATCAGAGCACGATCTACTGAGTCTGGTAATAGTCCTCAGTAGTAGGTCGCTTGGCGCTGGGTGAAGACTCGTCTGGGTCGGAGCTGAGGCGGCGCTTACGTTTGTCTAAGCTGTGGCCAGAGCGACACTCCATACGAGGCTCCTCCTCCAAGTTGTGCCTCCTCCTCTTCTTTTTCATCTTTTTGTGTCGGAAGGAGCTGCTGTCCCCATTCCTGTCTGATGGGTCCCTCTCAGAACTCCTGCAGATTGAAAATGATTTGCTTAAGGAAACTGTAGTACACTTTCTGGCTTATGGTTGCTAGATTTTCTACAACAGTAACAGTTCTGTTTGCTGACCCCTCCTGGTCACACACAGTATAGCAATGGCCGTTCTCATGCAACATAAATAGCTCCTTACCTCCGCTTGTCCTTCTTCTTCTTCTTGGATTTCTTATGTTTTTTGACAGGCCGCTCTTCACATGGATCCTCCCTGTCCGACAGGCTACGCTTTTGTGCCTGGGGCCGCGGGGCAGGGCTGGCGGGGCGTGGTGCTTTAGCCCGCTTGTGTCCCGAGTCTTTCTTCCCAACATAGTACTCAAATGAG
Organism: Brachyhypopomus gauderio; assembly: GCF_052324685.1. Taxonomy (NCBI): domain Eukaryota; kingdom Metazoa; phylum Chordata; class Actinopteri; order Gymnotiformes; family Hypopomidae; genus Brachyhypopomus; species Brachyhypopomus gauderio. Next base: position 57,575 of record NW_027507071.1, on the reverse strand, counting down.
CGAGGGAAGTCACCTTGACCATTCTCCACATCCCGGTCTCGTTCGTCCTTGCTGCTGTGATGGCGCCGGTGGTGGTAGTGGTCTCGGCGGTGGTGGGTGTGCCCGTCCCGGTGGCGATCTCCCTCTCGCTCTCCAGGGATCCTCTCTCGACTGGCCGAGCGATCCTTATCAGTATGGTGGTCTCTGTTGGGACGATGGCGATGGCGATGGCGGTGCCCGTAGCGCTCCCGACTCCGGGTTTCCCGCTCTCGATAATGTCCCTGCCTGGATCTGCCTCGCTCCTTCAGGGTGGAGGAAAGGTGTGGCTGCTCAGAGTCTTTATCACACTTCCGCTCCTCACGCGCTCGTTTGCCTTCACTAGAGCCTGGCGCACCAGACAGAGATGCTGCTCTATTGTGAGCGGCGGCGCCGCCGTTCACCTGCACAGGCCGTCTGAGGTCAGAGGTCGGGGATGCGGCAGCCGAAGAAATGCAGTGACTGGGCTGGCTCTTCGGGACACTGCTGCCAGGCTTTGAGCCACCTTGGTCCTCCTTCATGGGAGAGTTATTCTGCAAAGTGAACAGCGGTCAGTTATGGGAAATCTGAATATAAGGAACAGAAAGTAAGAGTTTAACAGTGTAAACAAACAAAACACAGCCCTCTCAATTATACTAGTGAACAATAACAACCAGTTCCAAGTCAGATTTCCTGGCATGGTGCAGTGGTGTAGTGATACCTTTGCCATGTGAGGAGAAAGCTGTGGACTGATGACGGAGGTGGAGGTGAACTGAGGCCCGTTCACCTTGGCCGTGCTGACCGGGCGAGGGGAGCAATGACCGGGACCACGGGTCACAGAGTTACAGTCAATAAAAGTGTATAAAATGCCTTTCTAAATATTCCACTATTCAAAAATCTGGAGCTGGTTTAAACATTAGGTTGAACTTACCGGATGTAGAACAGTAAATACGCTTGTTGGTTCAGCACTGATTGTATGTCGCTTACAGTTACTGATGCGTCGTTCATCTTATACCACTGCCCATTACCAGACTGAAATAAAAACATTATTCCATCCATTAGCTAGAGCAGAAACTCAGTGCAAAAACGCAGAGAATGCTGAAACCGCGCAGCACATCAAACCTTCACATAGCAGTAGTAGTGTCCGGCGTGGCAGCTAAACCTGGAGTGGACGAGCACAGCGTACAGGCCGTAGAGCTGTGGCTCTCCGTGGGACTGCGACATGAACGGACGCATGTCCAGATACTCTGGATACCTCACGTCCTGCACAGGGGGACAGAGAACAGTTGTGCAACGGCATAGATCACGTGAAACGACTAAGGAAAGTGTACAACAGTGCGGCAGAATTAAGTACGGTGGTCAAACCTTTGCAATTTTGCTTCCGTTGAAGTCGAAGCGCTTTAAAGCAATGGTGAGCACATTCGAGCTACGGCGGACGGTAAATCTTTTTGAGGCATGAACCATTTTCTTACATCTACAAACACAACCAAATTCACAATGAGGACAGAAAAGATAATAGGCAACACAGACCACAGTAAATTCACCACTAGTGGTCCCATGACAACAAATAGAGCTTGGTTTATCTCCAGAGATAAACCGGTGTGCCTCAGACTTATCCAAGATAGTCTTGCCGTGTGTTAAGGGACAGAAGTAAAGAGCACCTTTATCCCAGTCATCGTCGTTGGGCACAAAGGCGTCCGCGGTTGCCACGGGCCTCTCTCCGTTGGTCTTGGGCGTGAGGCAGCTTGAGCTGTGGAAGAGGGGACCATCCATCCCACCTTTCCCGTCGGATGCCTTGGCACCAGGGTAAGACTTCCCTGTGCCATTATCCAAGGCTCCGCCTTCCTGGTCGGACTCGTCGGATGACTCTTGGCCATACGGAACCAGGAAAGCTGCTCTATTGTGAGCGGCGGCACCACCGTTCACCTGCACAGGCCAACTGAGGTCTGAGGTAGACTGTGGTGCGCTGGAGGAAGAGGACGAGGGCAGCGGGCGCAGGTGGGATGCGGCAGCCGAAGAACTGCAGGTGCTGGGCCGGCTCTTCGGGACGCTGCCGCTGTTGCTGCTGCCAGGCTTTGAGCCACCTTGGTCCTCCTTCATGGGAGAGTTATTCTGCAAAGTGAACAGCGGTCAGTTATGGGAAATCTGAATATCAGGAACAGAAAGTAAGAGTTTAACAGTGTAAACACACAAAACACAGCCCTCTCAATTATACTAGTGAACAATAACAACCAGTTCCCAGTCAGATGTCCTGGCATGGTGCAGTGGTGTGGTGATACCTTTGCCATGTGAGGAGGAAGCTGTGGACTGATGAAGGAGGTGGAGGTGAACTGAGGCCCGTTCACCTTGGCCGTGCTGACCGGGCGAGGGGAGCAATGACCGGGACCATGGGTCACAGAGTTACAGTCTCAGTTTAAGATCTGTTGACCTAAAAATGATGGATGGGGGGGGGGGGGGGGGGGGGGGGGAATAAAAGTGTATAAAATGCCTTTCTAAATATTCTAAATATAATGGTTTAAACATTAGATTGAAATGACTGGATGAAGAACAGTAAGTACGCCTGTTGGTTCAGCACTGATCGTATGTCACTTACAGATACTGATGCATCGTTCATCTCATACCACTGCTCATTACTAGTTTGTAATGGATAATTGAAACTTGGAAAGAAAGTTGACCCTTATGCACCTGAGTGACGTTAACTTGGTATTAGTCCTCAGTAGTAGGTCGCTTGGCGCTGGGTGAAGACCCGTCTGGGTCGCAGCTGAGGCGGCGCACACACTTCCGCTCCTCACGCGCTCGTCTGCCTTCTCTAGAGCCTGGCGCACCAGACAGAGACGCCGCCGCATCTTCCCTGCAGTCATCGCCGTTGGGCACAAAGGCGTCCGCGGTTGCCACGGGCCTCTCTAAAGCCACGTGCCCGTCGCCCCCCTGTGAGCAGAGGTCGTGGTTGGCCTCTGGGGGCGCCGTGGTGCCTTTCGTCACATGGGTGTCGTGGCAGTAGATGGGCTCCTCAGCCGAGGCCGTCTGGGTGCGAGGCGTGGTGTCGGTTGGCTTAGCTGGCGTCTCGGGGGCTGAATGGGGCCTGTGAGGAGGCGGGGACAGCAGGGGAGCGACATCCTGAGTAAGAGGCTCGGACATCGCTTTTGTCTGTCCAGAGGAAGGCGAAGGAGGGAGCGTGGCATCAGAGCACGATCTACTGAGTCTGGTAATAGTCCTCAGTAGTAGGTCGCTTGGCGCTGGGTGAAGACTCGTCTGGGTCGGAGCTGAGGCGGCGCTTACGTTTGTCTAAGCTGTGGCCAGAGCGACACTCCATACGAGGCTCCTCCTCCAAGTTGTGCCTCCTCCTCTTCTTTTTCATCTTTTTGTGTCGGAAGGAGCTGCTGTCCCCATTCCTGTCTGATGGGTCCCTCTCAGAACTCCTGCAGATTGAAAATGATTTGCTTAAGGAAACTGTAGTACACTTTCTGGCTTATGGTTGCTAGATTTTCTACAACAGTAACAGTTCTGTTTGCTGACCCCTCCTGGTCACACACAGTATAGCAATGGCCGTTCTCATGCAACATAAATAGCTCCTTACCTCCGCTTGTCCTTGTTCTTCTTCTTGGATTTCTTATGTTTTTTGACAGGCCGCTCTTCACATGGATCCTCCCTGTCCGACAGGCTACGCTTTTGTGCCTGGGGCCGCGGGGCAGGGCTGGCGGGGCGTGGTGCTTTAGCCCGCTTGTGTCCCGAGTCTTTCTTCCCAACATAGTACTCAAATGAGCGAGGGAAGTCACCTTGACCATTCTCCACATCCCGGTCTCGTTCGTCCTTGCTGCTGTGATGGCGCCGGTGGTGGTAGTGGTCTCGGCGGTGGTGGGTGTGCCCGTCCCGGTGGCGATCTCCCTCTCGCTCTCCAGGGATCCTCTCTCGACTGGCCGAGCGATCCTTATCAGTATGGTGGTCTCTGTTGGGACGATGGCGATGGCGATGGCGGTGCCCGTAGCGCTCCCGACTCCGGTTTTCCCGCTCGCGATAATGTCCCTGCCTGGATCTGCCTCGCTCCTTCAGTGTGGAGGAAAGGTGTGGCTGCTCAGAATCTTTATCACACTTCCGCTCCTCACGCGCTCGTCTGCCTTCACTAGAGCCTGGCGCACCAGACAGAGATGCTGCTCTATTGTGAGCGGTGGTGCCACCGTTCACCTGCACAGGCCGTCTGAGGTCTGAGGTCGGGGATGCGGCAGCCGAAGAACTGCAGGGGCTGGGCTGGCTCTTCGGGACGCTGCTGCTGTTGCTCCCGCCAGGCTTTGAGCCACCTTGGTCCTCCTTCATGGGAGAGTTATTCTGCAAAGTGAACAGCGGTCAGTTATGGGAAATCTGAATATCAGGAACAGAAAGTAAGAGTTTAACAGTGTAAACAAACAAAACACAGCCCTCTCAATTATACTAGTGAACAATAACAACCAGTTCCCAGTCAGATTTCCTGGCATGGTGCAGTGGTGCGGTGATACCTTTGCCATGTGAGGAGAAAGCTGTGGACTGATGACGGAGGTGGAGGTGAACTGAGGCCCGTTCACCTTGGCCGTGCTGACCGGGCGAGGGGAGCAATGACCGGGACCACGGGTCACAGAGTTACAGTCAATAAAAGTGTATAAAATGCCTTTCTAAATATTCCACTATTCAAAAATCTGGAGTTGGTTTAAACATTAAGTTGAACTTACCGGATGTAGAACAGTAAATATGCTTGTTGATTCAGCACTGATTGTATGTCGCTTACAGTTACTGATGCGTCGTTCATCTTATACCACTGCTCATTACCAGACTGAAATAAAAACATTATTCCATCCATTAGCTAGAGCAGAAACTCAGTGCAAAAACACAGAGAATGCTGAAACCGCGCAGCACATCAAACCTTCACATAGCAGTAGTAGTGTCCGGCGTGGCAGCTAATCCCGGAGTGGACCAGCACAGCGTACAGGCCATAGAGCTGTGGCTCTCCGTGGGACTGCGACATGAACGGACGCATGTCCAGATACTCTGGATACCTCACGTCCTGCACAGGGGGACAGAGAACAGTTGTGCAACGGCATAGATCACGTGAAACGACTAAGGAAAGTGTACAACAGTGCGGCAGAATTAAGTACGGTGGTCAAACCTTTGCAATTTTGCTTCCGTTGAAGTCGAAGCGCTTTAAAGCAATGGTGAGCACATTCGAGCTACGGTGGACTGTAAATCTTTTTGAGGCATGAACCATTTTCTTACATCTACAAACACAACCAAATTCACAATGAGGACAGAAAAGATAATAGGCAACACAGACCACAGTAAATTCACCACTAGTGGTCCCATGACAACAAATAGAGCTTGGTTTATCTCCAGAGATAAACCGGTGTGCCTCAGACTTATCCAAAATAGACTGTAAAGAGCACCTTTATCCCTCTTATCCATTGGTTTCAAAGCCCTCTGTAGTACGTGGCCGAAGACGGCTTTTTGAGTTTTATGTGAAAATATTTTGAAAATGAGGCTGGCAGTTTGTATCCGCCTTCCTGAGTCTAAAGTTACTGGTCATGCTACTTTTGGAAAAAACACATGGTTACCCTGTTGGACAGCATGGTGGAGCAGATCTGAGCTGGGACACTTACTTGGTGCACTTGTAGGCATTGTCTCCATCAAGCTGCTCAGGCTTAACAAACTGCTCAAGAGCTTTGGTGATGGTTGGAGCAGTCTACAAAACACATGTAAACACGCTTAGGCACAGACACAGGGCTAAAGAAAATCTTGTCAAACTGATCCCATGATGCTTTACATCTCAGACACCAGTTTGGGACAAGCAATTATCAATTCACTGAGTAATCATTAATTCACTAAGACAGCAACTCTCATACAAGACTAAATTGTAAGCCAGACATGCCATGATTAGCAGACCTAATTAATAATCTAAACAAATGTCCACCTCACACATGTACACATGCACGCACACACTTTAACAAACTGATAGAATCAATTTCAAAGCCCAGATCATTTCTATGGACATCTTTATAAAAGATACAACAGAGTGACTGATGGCTACCTCAATGTCCAGTGCAATGTCCAAATACTGATCAAACGTATCAGATACTCCATTGCAGTTCAAACACTCCACTGTGAAATCAGAAAGAATATAATCAATTTAACTGATCAAAAACATCTCAAATAGCATTGCCAGTCATACACATTGAACACTTATGAAATAAATAATTTATAGTAACATTTTACAGTAAATACCATTTTACCATTTGATGTTCACAAATTGAAATGAAGTATGACTGACAAACTCACATCTTGACCTCAGGTAACCTCCAAATATCTGATGGATCAGAGTGGTTGCCTGTGTTTCCCTGTCCAGTCTGATTAAATAAAAACATCAGACAAGGCAGAAAATGTAATTTATTCAGATAGAAACTAAAACAAGAAATTAAAAAGAGAATATAAACAAACATGCAATTGTAAGAGTACAACCTTTAAGTGTATCTAAACGCCTTTCTGAATAACGCTTTCTAAAAGCACAAAGCAGAACAGAAATGAGGTCTGACGTGAAAATTGCCAGAAACTAGAACGACGCAGCGATTCCCTGATGGATTCATCTCCACACGTAACTGGTAAAGTCAAACGCTTCGTTCTGAATGTAGGCTGCTGGCTGGCCAGTAGTGGAGAGATGTTGAGAAGCAGCAGCTGGCACCGCATCAAAGCAACTTGGGAGAGAGCGCACAGCCCACATACAGAGCGCTGGTGGACTAACGTGTTAGCCACACATAAACAAGCTGTCGACTGTGGTATGGAAGAGAGGGGTGAGAGTAAACCACCCTGTATGCCTGTGCAGTTTCTGCACAAATGCAGAACTACTTCTATTTTCTTAGACCAACCTGGCCTCATTTAGATACAGGACAATCTTAATAACTGGTGGATACATCAGCAATTTTCTTCACACCGGTATCAAGCACCAGTCTCCGCTCTTTTTTCAGTCAGTGAAATGGAAAGCACAAAAAACGCCAAAAAAGGACCCTTGGATCCACGTATTTACTCTCCAAATAATATTAATAATAATAATAATAATAATAATAATACTAATAATACACCTGACTAACAGCCACAGCTGCACCTGCTAGAAGTGACATTTTTAAATATCTGTCTGCAAGAAGAGTCAAGTAACAATTCTGCGACCCACAGATATCCAACAAACATGCTAAGAAATAGATGAATGCTAAAATTCAATAATTTAGCAACTTGAGCAATAATATAGGGTGTGGTCCAAGTAAACATACATGCTCCAAAACAGGCAGGACTCTTGCATAGTGTCCACTGTGTACCGCAAGAACTCATGAGCGTCTTCTTGACTCCCAAAACAGAAATGACTTGCAATACCTTTGAAAAAGAAAAGGAGATGGACCACAATTAGAAATGTTCATATTTAACGGTGCTCAAAGGAATATGATGTTGCTTTTGTCCATCACCATTTGCATACTCACATTTTAGTTCATTCAGCACACTGATGGGTTTAATGACTTTTCCTGAATTGGCAAACACCTGGGTGATGTGATTCTCCATGATGCACATCATGCAAAATCCAGGTTCATGACCTTCGGGGGAAAAAGAGGACTCAGAATTAAGGCATAATAAATATACAGATGGTATCACTAAATACCAGTAGATAATCTTGAAAGTTAATAAGCAGTTAATAAGCAGGTAATTAACACAGCCATGTTTCCAACCAAATGTTTTCTATGTATATCAATTAGAAAACCTTTACGGAAGCAAATAACATTGACAAACTCACAATAATGTTAAATAGTTTGTACAAAGGACAACTGCACCCCTTGGTTGATAAAGACTTCATTCAACAGATGGGAAAACATACAATAAACCCAAAACATCATAGCAAATGTTCATCAGATCTGCGTTTTGTCTTACAGCATTACATAGAAACTCTGAACACATTGTGAAATTAAGGACTGTGTGTAGATCATCCTGAGATGATCGAGATACTGAATGAACTGTTGCAGCCAATGGGAAGAAGCACACTCTGCTCCCAACAAAGACACCTGCTGGTTCATGCAAAACAGAGGCCTGCTGACACCTCTGTTAACACCTTTTATTGAACAGCCCTAAATATCGTCTCATACCAGTGGACACTCCATTCTTTACCCAACATTGGTCTAGACAACCAAGCTTAATTTCTGCTCCTCTCTTGTGATATTAGAAATGTTAGACAATTTACTCTTGTTCAACTTGCAGTCAGCTCATATAAGGCTGATTACATAATGATGCAAGAACTAAAACAGGCTACGTTGGATATGTTAAATACTTTAGAACCAAGATGTGTGGCAGGAGGAGAAGGATGGGGAGTGACTCACATGTTGTGGAATGCTCTCTGGACAGCATGTAGTTGGCGAGAGGAGCAGTGTAGGAGAGACACTGAAGGGCAGAGTTTAAAAAACACGTGTTGCCCAGGTTCTGTAGACCTGCTCCAATACGATGGACCTGGTTCCAATTTAAACAGAGGTGTTCTGCTGGGAACAGGACCATCTGGGGTAGAGGGATGCCATCGCCACTGGCAAGCACCACTACATGGACAAACAGAGGCATTCGTTACGGCTTTCGTACAGCAACACGGTTGCTTCAGAAATGCTTGCAGGACACAGAACCGGTGCATCCCTGGAACATGGAGTAAACGGTAAAGTACTCACCAGTCTCCTTGGGCTTATCTTCTCCATGGTCACTATTCATTCCTGCCAGATAGAATCAGATCGTTGAAGTTAGATGCACTTTTCAAGAACTCACCTGTGGTAATTGCTCAGAATGACACAAACAGAACATACATGCTGGCTGGGGGGGGGGGGGGGGGGGGTCACATTGTTACAACTATTACTTGAGGTCTACTGCCTCAAGCTTGTACGATAACCTGTTTTGTTACTCAAAATCAAACAGTAAAATGCCCTCAAATTGGATACTCCAACCATTTTTTGGTACAGTTCACTGTTGAGAAATTAGTTACAGGTACATGCAGACATGGACGTAATTTTGTAATAAAAAGTGGGGGGGGTATTTAAATATTTGGTTTTAACCGTAAAAACTGGGGGGGTCCAAAACTGGCTTTTGAAAAAGTGGGGGTGACATGACCCCCCCTCCCCCCCCAAATTACGTCCGTGCATGCAGATACACAGGGTTGCCAACTCTCACGCATTGAGCGTGAGACACACGCATTAGACCGTCTTCACACGCTCTCACGCCACACATACGATTTCTCAAGCCGGAAAAAAAATCTAGTTTATTTACCTCTGATTCACATCTATGATTCAATGAGTTACTAGTTCGCTCTGGTGCCAACCACTGGCGATCGATCGCGATATAATACTTAATTTGTGTCCATTTTACACCCCGGCCGGTGACAACTTACGTTCGCAACCCCCCCACCCACCCACTGCGTGAGAAATCGGAAGTGTGGCGTGAGAGCGAGTGAAGACGGTCAAATGCGTGTGTCATTTGGCAACCCTGTTTTAAATGCAAAACACCAACCCAGGGCACAGAGGAAGCATGAGTCTATAAGATCATCAGGTCTATAAGAAAAAAAATAGAGATAAAAGCTATCACAAATAATTAAATACAATTGATTTAAATAGAACAAAAATTCAATAATGAAATGTTAGAAATAAATTTATAGAGGAAAACACATTATTAAATTTTAAATTAAATGTAGACATTTAAATAAAACGTTTGACATAAAAGATATAAAGTGCATCAAATCAAAGCTACAGAATAGCTGTGCTTTTCACTTGAGAGCTAAAACAGCTGAATAAATCTGTAAGGCATGGGAGCACATTTTTTCTGTTTCTGAAAGTGACTATAATCTGTGCAGATCTCATGACTTCAAGAAGTTTATTCCTCTTATATTCCTTTATTCTTATTGTAAGTGATTATGAACAAGTGATTATAAGAAGGGCTATGGTGCCATGTGATGTCATTAGAATGTGGGGAGAATGCATAAGAATTTGTGATGTCATGTCATGAAACCCGTTTCTTTTTAAAAATGTTTATTTGTATTTGCATTTTCCATGGCAACATGGAGAATGTTAACATGGTGGGATTTATGAAAATTGTGCTGAGTCAAAGAAATAACCCATGCTCCATTAATTATAATAATCAAAATGTCCTGTACACATGAAATAAAGAGCTTGAAAGTCACCAGTAGAATACATATATATATATATATATATAGGTTATTTTTCTAAACCTTAGAAAACTACATACATGTGTATATTACATTTTTAATATAAATAAGCCTATGGAAATCAATACTCATAAGCAATGTTCACTAAATGTACTGTCTTATATAGAAGTATACAGGGTTGCCAACTTTTGAAGATCGCTTGGAGTGAGATTTGAACCTGGAGGAGGTGGCGAGTGTAAATTGGTGGCGAACGTAAGTTGTCGACGGGGGGTGAACATAAAATGGACACAAATTAAGTGTTATATCGCGATCTATCGATAAAATGGACACAAATTAAGTATTATATCGATCGCCGGTGGTTGGCGCCAGAGCGAACTAGTAACTAATTGAATCATAGATGTAGATCAGAGATAAATAAACCGGATTTTTTTTTTCGCCGTGAGATATCGCAAGTGTGGCGTGAGAGCGTGTGAAGACGGTCAAATGTGTGTGTCTCACGCTCAATGCGTGAGAGTTGGCAACCCTGAGTATAAAGTTATGTACAGTATATGAACATTTTTTTCTCACCATGAGTGGTAAAATCTGGCGTGTCCATGACGTGGTTCTGTTCCTGCCCAGGCAGGTCAGTTATCAGAGGGTAAAAACTCATTCTCAAAGTGAAGATTAGAAAATCGCATTAGATTGTAAATCGCAGAGCAAAATCTCATACGACCGGTTTTGAGCTTTTCAGCATCGAAACTGAAATCCAAACATTCCACCTTCCCAATCAAACATTCAAAACCAAACATTCTAAGTGGCTTAGCACGCGCGATGTCACGAAATCAGCCAGGCTGCTACAATAACCTGATGAATATGGAGCTAAAAATATGGAGCATAAATATTTGAATCTGAATTTTGTATATTTGTATTATATTTACATTACATTTAATACACTTGAAATATTTAATGGCGTAATTCATACATTTGAATTTTAACAATGCTTTTTTATGTTTTGAACTTGCGAGATGGTGAAATTTGCTGTTGGAAAAAAATAAATTTCAATATTACAACTTGCATTTTTCACATGAAAAAAAATTAGATCCTTAAATTCAAATCGCTATGATTCAAAACTCAGAAATACAGATTCAGACCCGCGATGAAACATCCGGGCTTCTCAGGAAAAGTAAACCTTAGAGCAATCCAACGCATTAAACCAATCACAGCGGTGCCTCACTCTCGGTCGCGTCTGTGGGTGAAGATCAGTCGCGTTTGTGGCGGAGACAACTAATGGAGCACCACAACGAGGTAAGTGCATCCAAAGTTATTCAGATTCAACGCGGCAAGTTTGATGTGTTGCGTTACGTAACGGTGGTTGCGTTATAACGCGGGGGAACTTTAGCTAGTTAGCTAGCTTGTTAGTAGAGGTTAACTAAGAGCTTTGGTTGGTATGAGCTGCTCTCATATAAAGAGTTTGAAGTGTACTGATTAACATTATCGTTTAAGTATGTGTTTCCCTGACGTAGTAACATTCATTTGTCAGAATGGTTGTAGGATAGAAAATAGTTAATTTTAGGGCATAAAACAATCAGGGTCTTGCTGGTTCTAGTTATCAGAACTAGCTACAGGCTGTAAAACGGGCAATACGTTTAAACTTCGCGTTTGGACCGTTCAAAAGTATCGTAGTAAATGGTTTGCTATTGGCAGTTAATGTTTTAAATGCATATAAAAAACAAAGGCATAGCAGAGTGTTTCAGAAGTTGTTCATGCCGCCATTTTATACATGTTTATTCATTCTTGTTAAACCCTTTATTTTCTTTCCACGATTGGCAGCATGGCGGGAATGCGTAGGATGCAAGAAAGGGTACAAATATTAGTTGTGTTTTCTTTGTGCTTGTAGGGAAATGCAAATGTTATCAGGTCCACAAGGAACCTGTTGTCCTTGTTGACCTCGCAGTCAGGAAGTGCAGCTGGCCCTAGTCAAGATAATGTCAGGTCTCTTATATATTTTAATGTAGTGAGCTAAATATTTTGTACTATGTGCTACAATACAAATAATATGTTGTGGTCAAATTTGTGAATAATGGAAATAATGAAGATAATGAAATGAAATTTTCAAGGAAGGAATAAAATACAATTGGCCTACAGGATATGGAACCACATCAACATTACTTTGATCAATACAGGTCAAATGTCAAGGTCAAAGATTAAGGGAGGAATTACTGGTTATCCTTTCTGTGGAGCGTCTAAGCTACATGTACTCGACCTGCAGGATGCGCGTTTTTGTACTGAACAAATTCACTCATTGCCGGTTCTCGGATGGTTATGAAATTTCACATGGTAGCAGTTAAGAGTTTATAAAATCTTCCTAACCATGAATTAATTCTGCCTTCGAACAGGAAGTTACTTTATTTAGCGCTTACAAATCACCTTAATCTTCAAAACTCCAGAACTTTTGATCTACTGAACGGAATATAACAGAACAAACACGAACATGTTCAACAAGATTTGATATGTTCGAAATTACGTAAATCACATAAAATTAGCCACTAATTCATTCATTTTAAGTGCGAGTCCAGCGAGACCACGAAAAAGTGGTCTGAAATTGCTGTTTAACAGATTTCTTCTTGAATGGGATACCAACCATAGACAGTTATTTCTGTTTCACTTATTATTGGCATCTAGACTAAATAATGCTCAACTGAATCTGAACTCTGTAGAGAAAACATATTTACCTTCCTTAAAGTGCTTTCAGTGCACCTTCCTGATCATGTTTCAACAGTTATACAGAAATAACTTCTGGTTCATTTGCAGCAAGTATAGCCATTATCAGTAAATATTCATATCAGTAATTTTTTCATCACCACCTAAATAACTAGCCCATAGTTAGTTCATTGATCTGATCTAAGAAGTACCATGCTCAGTTATTTATCAATTGAATCTTCAAAATCATGTCTAGCTTGCAAGATTTAGGCTGCAGGTGTTGGGCTAGACGTTTCTGTACCTTTTCAAGTCAAAAATTGTAAAGCATTGTAAAGCTTTTTGTATGAAAGAACAGTAGGAAATGTCTAGTCAATACAGCAAAAATATAGTCTGTAGTATTAATAATTTTAACCCCAAGAATTTGAGCCAAGATCTTTATTGTGGATGATAATAGAATGACCCTAATTCAGTTTCTGATATTGGAGGACTAAGTCCAGCACACCACCTTCAACTTGTTAATTGTTAATTCATTTACACAACTTGTTAATTTCTGTGTTTTTATCTTTTAAATTGTGTTTACCATATTAGGAGATGTTGCTGTTGGTGAAGGAGTGACAAGATACTTCTTTTCAGCAATTATTCAAAGGCTTAAAGCTGGCTTCAGTATTAATCTAGGTATGATGATCATTGTTACATATGTTTATTACTTTTTCTTGGAATTAGAAATGTTGACATTTGTGTCCATCTTTCAATTACAGGAAATACCGAAAGGACATGCCTATTTGAAGGTGAACCTGATCATCTGGTCCCTTCATCATCCCAGTTCCTCATTGAGGGTGACATGTTTCTAGTAGCTGGACGGATGCTGGGACATTCTTACATGGGGGGCCTCGGCTGCCTGGACTCAGCAGAGCAATTGTCCATGATTCACCTGAGACAGCCACAGTGCAAATAGAAGATTGTCCTGACCATGATATACGAGAAATCATCAAATTGGTATGTACATCATGTGTTTTTTTTTTCTTTCTATTTTTATTGAAAAAGTTGTTGCAGCCATTTATGTCCAGGTTGATGGAGATGATGAACTCAGTGAAGATGAATGCCAGGCTGTCCTTGAATCTTTCTTGGGATCTACCTGGCCCAACCAATACAAACAGAAGGTGGCTCTTTGAACGCCTTTTGTCACATGCGGTAACATGCCCTATCTACACATTCCATTTCACTGCAAATTTTAATACATTACATGAAATTAAGCAGTATTGTATTGTGACTTTTGCCAAATCTGCAGGTAATTGGTAGACGATTGCGTCAGTTGAAACAAATTTGGAAAGGACTAAAGGAAACCAAGGTGTGGTCACTGTTGATTGAAAGGAAAGATGTGCAGGTTTTTCCAAAGGAAAGTGAATATTCACTTATGCCACAGGTATGTTTATGTACATATTTTTTAAAGAAAACAATTTTCGATAACACATTTATGTGGTGTACATGACCTAGACATATACAAACGGCAGGAGTCTTGAGTGCTTTTGTTTTTAAGATATTGCTCCCATACATACGCTGGCCCACTGAAAGCAGTGCAGATGATGATGATGACGACTGACCACTGGAAAACAAGTGTCGCATCTCGGGATATTTTCAGCAGTTCATTGAGACTGGTATGAGTTTCTTTCAATTATTATTGTGCTGTTAGCTTGTGCTGTTAGTGTTGTAAGTGTAGCTTTAGCACCTCCTATTAGTGATTTTGTAAATAGTCAGTAACATCACAGGAAGTAGAAAGTTCATGGATGTTTTACATGTGTTTGATGACTGACAGATAATCCACATGCATCTGCCTTCATCCTTCGTCTTTCGTGGTATCGTCTGTATGTATATTGTTTATTTACTTATATTTAGTTCTATCATGATATATTGCAATATCAGATAAATTTATTCTGTAGCTGTCATATATTATTGAAGCCAAATGTTTATAGTGCACTAATACAGTGTCAATGTATGCTATGTTACACTGTAGGGACCGTGTATTATTACAATAGTATATGTTGTAATTGTATTTTGTTGTAGTTTTTATTCAGTTTCACACTGATGATGATCATTGTTACACATGTTTATTACTTTTTCTTGGAATTAGAAATGTTGACATTCGTGTCCATCTTTCAATTACAGGAAATACCGAAAGGACATGCCTATTTGAAGGTGAACCTGATCATCTGGTCCCTTCATCATCCCAGTTCCTCATTGAGGGTGACATGTTTCTAGTAGCTGGACGGATGCTGGGACATTCTTACATGGGGGGCCTCGGCTGCCTGGACTCAGCAGAGCAATTGTCCATGATTCACCTGAGACAGCCACAGTGCAAATAGAAGATTGTCCTGACCATGATATACGAGAAATCATCAAATTGGTATGTACATCATGTGTTTAATTTTTTTTTCTTTCTATTTTTATTGAAAAAGTTGTTGCAGCCATTTATGTCCAGGTTGATGGAGATGATGAACTCAGTGAAGATGAATGCCAGGCTGTCCTTGAATCTTTCTTGGGATCTACCTGGCCCAACCAATACAAACAGAAGGTGGCTCTTTGAACGCCTTTTGTCACATGCGGTAACATGCCCTATCTACACATTCCATTTCACTGCAAATTTTAATACATTACATGAAATTAAGCAGTATTGTATTGTGACTTTTGCCAAATCTACAGGTAATTGGTAGACGATTGCGTCAGTTGAAACAAATTTGGAAAGGACTAAAGGAAACCAAGGTGTGGTCACTGTTGATTGAAAGGAAAGATGTGCAGGTTTTTCCAAAGGAAAGTGAATATTCACTTATGCCACAGGTATGTTTATGTACATATTTTTTAAAGAAAACAATTTTCGATAACACATTTATGTGGTGTACATGACCTAGACATATACAAACGGCAGGAGTCTTGAGTGCTTTTGTTTTTAAGATATTGCTCCCATACATACGCTGGCCCACTGAAAGCAGTGCAGATGATGATGATGACGACTGACCACTGGAAAACAAGTGTCGCATCTCGGGATATTTTCAGCAGTTCATTGAGACTGGTATGAGTTTCTTTCAATTATTATTGTGCTGTTAGCTTGTGCTGTTAGTGTTGTAAGTGTAGCTTTAGCACCTCCTATTAGTGATTTTGTAAATAGTCAGTAACATCACAGGAAGTAGAAAGTTCATGGATGTTTTACATGTGTTTGATGACTGACAGATAATCCACATGCATCTGCCTTCATCCTTCGTCTTTCGTGGTATCGTCTGTATGTATATTGTTTATTTACTTATATTTAGTTCTATCATGATATATTGCAATATCAGATAAATTTATTCTGTAGCTGTCATATATTATTGAAGCCAAATGTTTATAGTGCACTAATACAGTGTCAATGTATGCTATGTTACACTGTAGGGACCGTGTATTATTACAATAGTATATGTTGTAATTGTATTTTGTTGTAGTTTTTATTCAGTTTCACACTGATGATGATCATTGTTACACATGTTTATTACTTTTTCTTGGAATTAGAAATGTTGACATTCGTGTCCATCTTTCAATTACAGGAAATACCGAAAGGACATGCCTATTTGAAGGTGAACCTGATCATCTGGTCCCTTCATCATCCCAGTTCCTCATTGAGGGTGACATGTTTCTAGTAGCTGGACGGATGCTGGGACATTCTTACATGGGGGGCCTCGGCTGCCTGGACTCAGCAGAGCAATTGTCCATGATTCACCTGAGACAGCCACAGTGCAAATAGAAGATTGTCCTGACCATGATATACGAGAAATCATCAAATTGGTATGTACATCATGTGTTTAATTTTTTTTTCTTTCTATTTTTATTGAAAAAGTTGTTGCAGCCATTTATGTCCAGGTTGATGGAGATGATGAACTCAGTGAAGATGAATGCCAGACTGTCCTTGAATCTTTCTTGGGATCTACCTGGCCCAACCAATACAAACAGAAGGTGGCTCTTTGAACGCCTTTTGTCACATGCGGTAACATGCCCTATCTACACATTCCATTTCACTGCAAATTTTAATACATTACATGAAATTAAGCAGTATTGTATTGTGACTTTTGCCAAATCTGCAGGTAATTGGTAGACGATTGCGTCAGTTGAAACAAATTTGGAAAGGACTAAAGGAAACCAAGGTGTGGTCACTGTTGATTGAAAGGAAAGATGTGCAGGTTTTTCCAAAGGAAAGTGAATATTCACTTATGCCACAGGTATGTTTATGTACATATTTTTTAAAGAAAACAATTTTCGATAACACATTTATGTGGTGTACATGACCTAGACATATACAAACAGCAGGAGTCTTGAGTGCTTTTGTTTTTAAGATATTGCTCCCATACATACGCTGGCCCACTGAAAGCAGTGCAGATGATGATGATGACGACTGACCACTGGAAAACAAGTGTCGCATCTCGGGATATTTTCAGCAGTTCATTGAGACTGGTATGAGTTTCTTTCAATTATTATTGTGCTGTTAGCTTGTGCTGTTAGTGTTGTAAGTGTAGCTTTAGCACCTCCTATTAGTGATTTTGTAAATAGTCAGTAACATCACAGGAAGTAGAAAGTTCATGGATGTTTTACATGTGTTTGATGACTGACAGATAATCCACATGCATCTGCCTTCATCCTTCGTCTTTCGTGGTATCGTCTGTATGTATATTGTTTATTTACTTATATTTAGTTCTATCATGATATATTGCAATATCAGATAAATTTATTCTGTAGCTGTCATATATTATTGAAGCCAAATGTTTATAGTGCACTAATACAGTGTCAATGTATGCTATGTTACACTGTAGGGACCGTGTATTATTACAATAGTATATGTTGTAATTGTATTTTGTTGTAGTTTTTATTCAGTTTCACACTTTCTACGTTATTAAACCTGTGGACAACCTGTGGTCTTCAGAGTATTAATGGAAGAGAAGTGTTCAACCTTGCTGCCAGTTCCTCCTCTGCACAGTGCAAAGTTGGAAGGACAGTACAATTATGGTGATTGCGTTACATTTTGCTATTGTTTGTTGGTTGGCGAGTACATTATTTACATAGCCCGCTAGCTAGTAGCCACACGGCAATCGCGGACAATCTCTAATAGTAGCAAAAAAAAAAAGATGCAGCTCATTGTGAGCTATTTTTAGAACAGGCCCGCGGGCGACTCATGACGTCCTTGCGGGCGCCATGTTGGTGACCCCTGCTCTAGAGGATCTGTTGATTTTCTACGTGGAAAAAATTTTCTTTGACCATGGTTACATTTTACCATATATATATCCTATATAGACATAAATATATATATATTAGTGGTGGGCCGTTATCGGCGTTAATGCCGTTAACGGCCCACCACTAATTTTTATTATTACTTTTATTAACATGCTGACTGTGCAAGCATTGTTACAATTGTGCATGTCTTTGAATGTCTGTTTACATTCTGCAGAGAAGTGTTTCTCTACTGTAATGCATAAACCCTTTTTTGTTACCATACACCACCTTTCATTAACAAAATATTGGTCACAAGTGACAATCTTGGAAGTACATAAACTTTTATTTGTGTTCTACTTGACATTGTGAATTACAAATAAAATTGTAATGAATACATTTAAGCTTTTATGGGATATCTTTATACTTCCTATTAGGAAACTACTAGTTTTAAGACATTGATGAAAACTTAAATGTTTAAGGCAATAGTGTCTTAACATTTCCAGTCTTTTCTATTTGAAAACGATCCACTGCAGCAGTTTTCTTGCCTTCACCCCCATCATCCTCCAAAACACATTCATAAACCTCTCACTCAAAGAGTCTGGTAGAACTGCACAGCAGCCATGTAGATGTCAGCACCACGTGACTGTGATGTTGCTCTGGGGTCAATGAGGTCTCTGAGTGCTGTAAACTGCTCTGCTGTAAGTGGACAGCCTGTTGCAGCAACATGAATTCCAGCATTTCTAATGTGAGGTAACCCACTGCTCTCCCAGTCAATCTCTGGGATGTCCAATGCCTAGATAAAAAATAAAAAAGCAAAAATCAAGGAAGTGCGTTGTACCAACCAATAGTTTGAGATTTCTTATAGTACTTAAACCTGACCTGGCTTAAACCAGGGGTTCTAAACCCTGGTCCTGGAGTACCTCATGCCCTACATGTTACTATTTACCCTGCATCCATACCACCAAATACGTTCATTAACAAACCCTCTATTAGGTTAAGGAGGTGTGTTAGAGGAAGAAATACACAAAAATATGCAGGACTGGGTAATCCAGGGTCAGTGTTGAATCAAAAAAACTTCCAAGTGTTTTAGAGTAAATACAGACATGTGATGGGTAACAACATACCCACCTCCTCATTTTGGGGCTCCTGAACTGGCTGATAAACGTGTCCTATTGCCCACAGTTGGTTTGGAGTCCTGTTGCCTTCTGGTGATTGTCCCAGCCATCTTGAAAAATGTCTAGGTCATCTTGAAGTCTTGGTACAAAGGTATAATGGCAACAGAAAATGTATGTTTGGTCTGCCATGTCAAGATAGTTGCCTTCCTCAAGATAGTGGAGGACATCATAGTACACGCTGGTCACTGCAGTCCACACATCTCTCCATAATCTCTCGATACTAAAAAGTAAAAGTACTGCACCTCAGAAGACAGTAAGTACTGCTGTAGTAGCCTCCATTTACAATATGGAATGGTCCTGTTTCGAAATAATTACTTATAGAAAGCATGTTAGAATTCCTGAATAACATTAAAATTTGGGTTAAGGCCAAAACACAGGTAAAAGCATGTAATTTTTAATCAACTAAAAGCGTTAATTGTTACATTAAGAGCAGAAAAATCATCAAAGCCTACAATGTTACTTGAAAACAAGACTACAGTTTGTGTATCCTTAATCTCAGAGATCTTCACAGGATTAAAGAGAATATGAGAATGTCTGATACATATTTTGGTTTAAACGCACCGCTGGTTGTGGACACTTTTTCCAGAAATGAAACTGCTCCTCCCAGTACCACGGACTGAACATGAAGCGTGCTATCTGGACATTCTCAACTCCCTGATCCCCCCTTACTCTAGAATGTTGCAGAATATATAAAAATAAAAAATATGTGAATGGCACAATTATTAACTTAATGGTACATATTTGCTACTAAGCAAAGCACTAGCAATGGCAAGGTCATGGGTTTGGCTGAAACAATTGTGAAAATTTTGTAATTAAAAGAGCATTTAAAAAATATGTAAAATATTACAATATGCTCAACATTTATTGGAAAAAAAAATTAAAAGCTTAAAACAGTGTAATTGTCATTATGTGCACATTTTATAGAGTACTGTAACATACCTAAGAGGGAAGCCAAATAATAACAGTTTTCACATTGACAAGGAGTTAATGCTGGTAATGTAAGAAATAAAAACAAAATTTAAAAAGGTACTGCAATTCAATATATATATATATATATATATATATATGTATGTGTGTGTGTGTGTGTGTGTGTGTGTACAAAAACGAAAACAGTAAACACTTATCAAATATACAGAGAAGTATACAGATGCTGTTTGAAAACAACCCCCCCCCCCCCCCCCCCCGGACACCATCTTGTCAGCTACAGCGCTGCCCTATTACACCGTATCATCTGCCACAGCGAGACCTGTTCCAGAGGCCCGCCTGGGGCCTGCACCCGTTCCAGAGGCCCGCCTGGGGCCTGCACCCGTTCCAGAGGCCCGCCTGGGGCCTGCACTCGTCCAGCCATGCAGCTGTCCATCTGGTCCCTGTGCATGTTTGTCTTACCATTGTGTTAACCTCTTCCCCTACTCCCAGACCGCTCTCTTCTTGACTTCCATCTGTCTTCCTCCGTTATCCGCTCTGTCTCCCCCAGGCTCATTCCTATGTCTCAACCAGACCCCCCACGTTTGCTCTACTCCTCAATCCTGTTCCCTTGCCCCAACCAGTTTCCTGTCCTGGCTGCCCATTTGGGTCAGAGCACTCCGCGGGGTGAGACACTTCTCACCCTCAGTGTTCCCCTTCCTTGTATTGTTTACCTGTTCCATGCCTGTTCAGCCCCTCGTTTGTCATGTTTCATCTGTGTCATGTTCCTGTCTTCAATTAGTTTACTCTAGTCTTTGCCAAGTCTGCAGCCATCTTTAAAATGAATGGTTCATAACAAAATGGCAGTGGATTCTGTATATTAATACAAGCTTTTCATGTGTACAAAATTGTATGCGTTTATGGTAGCTTATGTTTGTTGAGGGTTTTCTCTTAACCCTCATGTTGTCTTAATATTCTGTATATACCCCGTAAAAAATGACCATGGCAAGGAAAAACTCCAGGAAGAACCCATTCTCCATTGGGCGCCCAAGGTAAGTGACTTGCAAACATTAGTTAGCTAACTAAGTTAGCCTACTCTGTACTAGCTAGTAGCTAACAAACCTGTTAACTAGTGGTAATTATAGCAAGTAGCTGTTAACGGAGGGCTATTTATCTAACGTTAATGTAACAAAGTAGTACAGCATATTTTCAGTTTTAAATGAGAATGTCAAGATGTGTCTGTAACAAGCCTTTAGCTCTCCACAGGTGAAGTTGTCAGTAAGCTAATCAAGCTAACTCTCCCCCTTTCAAATGCAGTGTCAGATATAGTGAATGAGGAAGTAGTGGTGCAGGCAAGGTGTTACCGGTCGATGAGAAAAAACGAGGAGCCCCATACACTACAGGTTTCTCAATGTTCAGGAGTCCGAAACGATGCCCTACTCCGTATTCCTTAGAAACATCCACATGCATTAGCCGGTGCCCTCTAGTGCATTATATTTTATTTCTTCTTACACACCTGATAACGTGACCAGTGAAGGTAGCTACAGGGCAAGTGTTCTAATAAACTGGCAACTCTTTGTATATCACAAATGAGTAGAATCAGGTTCACTAAATGAGGGCAAATGCAGAAATGTTAATGCTGTGGGGCAGGGGCGATTTTAGGATCTGGTCTTTAGGGGTGCCCAGCCCCCAGTGCTCACAGAGGCACAATACCAAAGTATTGCGCAGGTACAGAGCAAGGTTTTTGCATAATATAATATTTAAAAAATGTGTTGAGCCAGGGGGTGCTGAGCAACTTCACGGTGGTGCTTTAGCACCACTAAAAATACCCTAGCCTCGCCCCTGCTGTGGGGTCCTCAGGACTGCTGTAAGGATTGCCACATCATTGGACACCTAAGTCTAATGCAGTGCATGGTAGGATTTAAACTGTTCCTCAGTTTAATTTCAGGCACACAAAAAAAACAAATCTCAAAACTATGTAGTGAATAGGGTGCAGTTTTGGACAGTTTAAAGTTTATAATTTGTTCCTTTCAGTTACATTGATCAGCCAATACATGTTGGGTTTCCAAATTTTGCTTTAGTTTTAAACTGAAGCTGCAATACTAATGTGGCTATTAATTACTGAAAGTCAAGAGTCACCTGAATCCTTAAGTTCTATGTCTTGAATCATATCGACTAGTCTGAACTCCCTACAGATCTTGTATGCTGTTTTAGTGGATTGAGGTAAGTTTTGGGCTTGTAGTTATGGAAACGGTTTGGGTGATAATTGGCATCCAGTGATTCAAAGTCTTTTAAGCTTTGCGGCTCCATTTTTTTCACTGAAATAGGGGAAAATGTTTTTGCCAATCTGCTACACTTAAGTGGAAAATTGTGAGAATTAGATTTTTTTAACTTAACCATTCCTTATGAGTGAGTGTATTCTTATAGTGTAACATCTGCATCTTTTATTCTAATGTTGTTGTTCTTTCTTTCAAGGTTGTACTGCAAGCAGTTATGAAGCCTGTGGTGTTAAACAGCTTCGGCTTTGTGTAACCATTTGGTTGCACTGCTTTTTCAAGCTGCACACTACAGCACAATGGGGGCAAAAACAGTGCCACCACCACTATCATGCACTAGTGTCCTTCAAACATGGCACAGACCAAGGAACCAGG
This sequence comes from Brachyhypopomus gauderio, assembly GCF_052324685.1. Classification (NCBI taxonomy): domain Eukaryota; kingdom Metazoa; phylum Chordata; class Actinopteri; order Gymnotiformes; family Hypopomidae; genus Brachyhypopomus; species Brachyhypopomus gauderio. Next base: position 34,764 of record NW_027507071.1, on the reverse strand, counting down.
TAAGATGTCTGAACCAGTTTGATAGTTTAAAGTTTGCAGGTTCAAATTGTTGGTAAACAGTTGCATCCTGCAGTCAAGCAGTTGGTCTTCACAGTATATTAGTGCCCGTGTACGCCCCATGCTATATACTTATACTATATATGACATTCCCATACTTGCATGGGACTGTTATGTCTGATATACCAAACAATGTCAGTGTCACTGCTGTGAATGTGGTACAGAGGGGGTATTTTGCAGATCAGCTGCGGCTCTGCAGACAGTAATTGTACACTTAAGGTCACTGTGATGTATTGACCTGATAAAATGGCCAGTGAAGGTAGCTACAGGGCAGGTGTTTTAATTAACTGGTAACTCTTCTGGTGACTGTTTCTGCATTTGTTAAAGGGGATTCGTCCAGAACCCATAGATGAACTTGTGGTACGGAAGCCAAAGGCACCAGGACGAAGCTGTGTTAAGTCTACATTCTATCGAGCATACCCAGGTGAGTATTTTAATAATATAATTTGGTATAATTAAGCAATAGAGAGGGACTGTGTTATTCATGATAACATAACACACAACCTCGAGAGTTGCTTTTATACAACAGTTTTTACAAAATAAAGAAAGAAAATAAGTCATAGAAGCCCTAAATGTCATACTGAATATGTCTTAATATTGACAATACTTTATAACGAGAGACAGCACTCGTTATACATGTGGAACTAGTTTTTGGTGGAAGATATTGTCAATATTAAAGCATATTCAATATGAAATTCAGGGCTTCTTTGATTTATCCTCTTTATTTTGTAAAAATTGTTGTATGAAAGCAATAGAACACTTGAGGGCATGTGTTATCGCGAATAACATCACGTCTGTGATGATGATATTCGAAATAACACACTCCCTCTCATGTTCTGTTGTTTTAACATCGCCCACGCCTTTTTAGCGGTTGGTAGGACTGATAGTTTTTGTTTTTTAGGACCCCTTCCTGACCCAGCAGTTTTATCAGCTGGAGCCCTGTTAAGAGACCTTAGACCGATTTCTTCCGTTACCTTCAAGTGCGCAGTTTTGCTAACTCAATGAACCCCCAGTTTCCACTAACTCCACAGTCTACACCATTCGATGAGTTTTTAAGACCGCAAACTACATTTAAGAAAATTATTTCTCATCTATACAACTTAATTAGCTCGGTCCAAACTACACCCTTACTGAATCTTAAAGAACAATGGGAGAAGGATCTAGGTGTGCCCCTGCCCGATGATGACTGGCAGCAAATATTGTATAGGATCCATTCATCATCCTATTGTGCCAGACATGGAATGATCCAATGTAAAGTCTTTCATCGGGTATATTGGACTAAAGTTAGACTTAACAAAATTTACCCAGATGTGGACCCAAAATGTGATCGCTGCCACCAAAGTCCCGCCTCCCTAATACACATGCTCTGGCAGTGCCCATCACTGTTCACGTTCTGGACTGAAATCTTTTCAACACTATCAGAGGTTTTGGAGCTACAGTTTGATCCTAACCCTGTCACAGCCGTATTCGGTGTTACACCACCTGAACTGTTCTTGCCAAAATATCGCTCTGATTTTGTGGCCTTTGTGACCTTATTAGCAAGACGTCTAATTTTATTAAAATGGAAGCTCCCTGCTCCACCCACATATCCCGAGTGGATCAGAGATGTCCTTCTGTATTGTACTCTGGAACGAATTCGATGCACTCTGAACGGTTCTCTCTCCAAATTTGAAAGATCATGGAAGCCTTTTTTTGCTTTTATGGAAAAGCTTTTACTTACAGCAATTCCAGAATAACGATATGACCTCTCTCCCTGTCTTCAAGGCCTGATATGCTGTTGTTGTTCAGAATCGTGTAAAAGCCTGATACAGAGTAAGATATGGAGTGACGAGCTCCTTGCTTAGCGCCTAGGGACTATGTCTATGTAAGGAGGGGTTGGGGTGTTCTTTTATTTTATTTTATTTTTTATTTTATTCTCCTCTCTCTTATTAGTTCACTCACTCTGTGAGATGAATGTGTATGTGTTGTCTTATGAACCTGTGCAATGGAAATCTCTGTAATATATGTACTCTGCTCCCCTATGTTCAGTGTTAAAATTAAAACTGACAATAAAAAGATTTACTCAAAAAAAAAAGAGACCTTAGACCACAACCAGGAATTTGCAAGGTCTTGTGCGGCTTATCTGATATGAGAGAACTGAACCATGTGGGACAGGTCCAAATTTTGAGTCCACTAAAGTCATATCAGTGTCCACCAGTGGTAACACAAGAAATCAGTAAGCATGGTAATGCCCCCTTATTCCCACAGCTTCCAGTACATGGCTAAAATTTGGAACAACATCTTCATTTTGTTCCAAATTACCATCACTTTTACCATTTAGAGAGTTTAGAGATCACTAGTGAGTTATCCAGCATCATTGAGAAGAACACAAGGGGCCTGTCAGAAAATCCACTGTGGAAGCAAGTGCGTCAGCCACGATTGACCTCCAGCAGATTTGGGGAAGTTTGCAATGTTCAGGGGGAGTCATCTAGTCAGGCTTTAGCAGTCAGGATCCTAAAGGGGGTGCGGCAGACGTCAGCCATGAAGAGGGGTATTGACCTAGAGCCAGAGGTCTTGCAGCAGTATAGTGACCTGTGTAATGTAGATGTGTTACTGTCTGGATTTTTAATACATCCTGATGCACCTTACCTTGGTACCAGCCCTGATGCTAAGGTATATGATCCTTCTGCACATCTTCCCTTTGGGCTTGCTGAAGTCAAATGCCCAAACATTGACTGTATATCGGACGCCACACACATCAGGTTCATCAATGGTCAGGCCAAACTGAAAAGGAACCACAAGTACTTTTGGCAGGTTCAAGGCCAGTTGGTAGTAACTGGTTTGCTCTGGTGTGATTTTATCACATCTACCAAAAGCGACCTCACAGTTGAGAGTTTGGCGAGATGACTCTGTGCTCAGGGAAATGAAGATGAAACTTGACCTTTTCTTTTTCAACACCTATATGGAAACCTATCTGAATGTGCAGTGATGGGCCAGCATTTTAGTATTAAAGGGGCTCATATCCTACATTTTTATGTAACATTCTTGTACATAATTCATTGTTTTTGTTATTGTGACTTTATTTTGCCTGCCAGTACAGTGGTACCTCGAGATACGAGCTGCTCTATATACGAGCGATCCAAGATGCGAGCACCGAGACGAGCAAAATTTCTGTTCGACACCCGAGTGCACGCTCGAGATACGAGCATGAACCACTAGGTGGCAGTACAGTACTATATGGAAAAAAAGATTTTTTACAGTTGAAACATGTTCTCTGTTAATTTCTATTGTTCAGCATGTACGTACGTGTGTCCGGTGCATCGATCAGGTTCCTCACCCCCCGTACTCCCTCCCCCCTCCCTTTTGTCTTCTCAGCTTTAATTCGCCTGTCTCGTTTAGACTGTGAAAGTGTTTCTATTGTTAAGCATATGTGTGGTATGTCCGGTGAAGTAGACTCGTACAACACCCCCCACTCCCCCCACCCCCCGCAGCGCCATTTAAGGATTACAGTACGTACTTACTGTACTGTACCATGTTTATTGATACTACTGTACTGTAATAACTATTTCTCCTACATTTATTTTATTGTTTAATTATACATGTTGCGTGTGCCTTTATTAATAAAGAACATGTCTTTTTTCCCCACATTTACGCTAGTTTTGTGACTTTTTTAAGGACCGGAACCAATTACAATACTTTACATTGTTAAATTGCTTCCAGAACCGAGCAGTTCGAGATACGAGCACGGGTCTGGAACGGATTAAACTCGTATCTCGAGGTACCACTGTATACTCAATGTTTTTGTGCAGTGGTTCCCTACCCTAGTCCTGGAGTAACCTAGAAGTTGTGCTTTATGCCCCCATGCTAATATGTATTAAATCTGTATTTATATTACCAGCCTGTTACCTTAATTAATGAAATATGCAAACATTGTGTAGAAAAGGAACATTTAATAAACATTAATCATCAAATGAAATGTATTTATATAGTGGTTTTTACACAAAGCACCCTTATAGAAGTCCAGAATCATCAACAACAAAAAAAATTCTGGTGAGCAAGCCAAAGGCAACAGTGGTCAAGGAAAATCTCCTTCAAAAACTATAGGAAGAAACCTTGGGAGGAACCAAGACTCACAAGAGGAAACATCATCCTGGTGCCATTAATACAGGTAATGAGTGGAGGACAGAGAAGCCTCTTAAAGAAGTTGTTACAGGTCTGTAACAAAAAAAAAAACATAATATAAACAAAAAACCTTCATTCCATCATTAAACATGAATAGAACTATAAATAATTTTGTATCTTTGTTTCTTCCAGTGTTAGAAGAATAATTTAGACAGGTACATCACTGTTTAAATCTAAGGGACCTTGGTAGTTGGTCATTACAACAACCGGTAGTCCACAGCAGATTCACTGAGCCTGAAAGGGTAAGAGGAATGGTTGTGTCCCAGATGTGGTATTCTTTGACTCTTCTGATAGCTCTCTCCACCAGGATTCAGAGACGAGCTATGGCTTGTGTTTTCTCCGTGTCCTCCTTGCTGAAGCAGGTGGATTTCTTGAAGGGGGGATGATGAGTGTTGCACCAACATCAGACAGCATCTGGTCAATGATAAAGCCCTTGTCTGCCCTTGTCTCCTGGTTCCAGTAGGCTGAGAATTCCAGACTGTCTTGTTATTTCTTTGTCAGACACTGCCCCTGTGAAGAGCTTTGAAACAAAGGTGATTACACCACATAGGGCAACACCTATCAGTGCTCTAAAAGTTGTGTGATTCTTGTACACTGAAAATGTTTCAGACTGGAGTGTAAGCGATGATGGAGTTTTGCATCTGATTTCTGTACAGTCCAGGATCACTCTAACGTTTGAACAGTACTGTTTAAACTTCTCTGGCATGGTTGCTTGGACCTGTTCCCTTTACATCCAGGTTGGCACTGAAACCAAGACCAGGTATAAATAGTTGGCCCATGTGATGAGAACTCTGCTTACAGTTGTTGTGCTGACCCCAAAGATGTCTGCAAGAACCTTCTCTTTCAGGCCAACTGCAACACGGCAGCAGTACATGAACAATTCATCCACAAGTGCCAGTCTTTGGTTTGGACTTGGTTTCTCAATTTCCATCACACCCTCGTTTCTCTGTGCTTTACTCCAGTACACCAACCTGGATGCTGAGGGAGCAACCGACTCCCAAAAGATCAAAAATACCTTCTCTGATGGAAAACGGGTGTAGAATCTGAACTTCTCATCAGTTGCACAAAATCTGTTGATTTGCAGGCCCCTGAGCTGAGATTCTAATTCTCTGACCTTGGCCTCCAATTCTCTGATTTTTTCAGCAGCAGCATCCAGGGCACCTGAAAAATGCCGACAAAAGCATCAGGGTAAAATGTCGTCTTTACAATACAGACATTTATATGGAAGCCCATTCCCACCACCTAAAGTAAAAAAAAACAGCACATATATTTTTTTCTCATTATTAAGTAAATTGCTATCTCATTATTTCGAGATACTAAGTCATTATTTTGAGATACTATAGTATATAATGACTTAGTATCTCAAAATAATGAGATAGCAATTTTTATTTTTTATTTTAGGTGGCGGAAATGGGCTTCCATACATTCCATTTATCTTCTTTATCAGAGCACTGTGTTTTAGAGCAGTATTGTGTAGCTCTTGTCGTGATAAAACGTTTAAAACGTGAGTCAGCTGCCCTCTAGTGGCTGGCTGCAGTACAACTTTTAACCCCGCCCATTCCCATGTTGGTGAACGGGCCGGACGACAAACTTTGAATTTTTATTACACGTAAAATAAGTTTTTTGAGCAATTATATTTTGTCAATTCTGTAAGACCCCATTGCGTTAGTATCTCTTCCAGTGTTTTTCTCTATGATAAACAGATTTTATAGAAGTTATTAAGTGTTACTTAAAGGGGTGTGGCGATAAGGTGATTGACAGTTAATAGCTGCGTTGGTTGACATCTAATACCAGACGCTCAAACGTGAACGCGAAACTCTCGACAGCAAAACTCTCGACAGCAATATTAAAACCTTTTACCTTTGTTTATTTTGTAAAACGTCAAAAGTGTCTATACTGGTGGGCGTATCCTAACAAATGTCGGAGCGGAGATAGGTCTCTGGCGGAGATACTGTCCTGCCTACCGGTTCTAATGCGCATGCTCTGGCTGCAATTTTCAAGATGGCAGCGTCCTTGTGGCCATCTTGGTGGCTTCAAAAACTCACAATGGGAGTCAACGGTGACGTACCGTCCATTATATATACAGTCAATGTCACTGACCCGAGCTCTCGCCTCGCTGGAGCGGCGGGTAGTTTGCGCCCGTGTTAAACGCGAGGTCAGTGATAAGAGCAATGAATAGCCAACCATATGACCATAAAATAGCTTTATTGCAATGTGCTGTTATGGTACCAGACTAGGAGGGTTTGGGTTAGCTAACGTTTATATTAAAACTTGTCAGAAAGCTCCCTGAAACATAAAGTTACATTACTCTCTGGCCACGTCCAAAACTGCTACTACACTGAATGTGTAAAAAATAAAATATAATGAATAAAACAAATAAACGAATAAATAAATGGACACCATGGTTTGAAGTGTTTTCAGTAGTGCAGTATGTAATGTTCCAGAGTGTGCTGTTTGGGACACGGACTGTCCAACATTAACGTTAGTCTTGTCTAGTCAGGAAACCTTAACATACATTTTTTGTCATTTCATTTCAGCATGCCACCAAAGAAACAAATAAAACCACAGGACACAACACTCCTGAGTTTTTTTTTTAAGAGCGGAAATAGTTTAAGTAAATAATAATAATCAAACCTGTTATATTATTTTAAATATTATGTATCACCTTATTAGGAGAGTACTGGTACAAAGATACAGTAACAGTGCAGAAGCTGCAGAGATCATTCATGCTTTGCCTTCAGAGGTACATGGATTATTTGGGCAAGTGGAAGCTCTGGTCAGGTTGCTTTTAGTAGTCCATGTTTCATCCTCTGAGGCAGAGAGAAGTTTTTTGGTTATATCTGAATATAATCCATACATTGCATGCATAATTTATTTAAAGTTTGTGGACAACAGTCATGTTGTATTTTGTTTATTATTTGCAATTTACCGTAATTCCACAAATGTTCTATGTCACTATACATACAGTGATTAACTACCTTACCTACAGTGGAATCAGTTTATATTAATATTTTAGAGGATAGGGTGGGCTTTGATTTGATAGCAAATGTATGTCTGTCTGCGGGTTAGGAGGCGCCGAGGCCGCTGGAGCATCTGGGGAGGAACATGGACATGCCCTTGCGCCGCCCCTCAGTCCCCTCTTCCTCCCCACATTGCCAATGGGGTCGGTCTGATGAGACATGAGGGCCCGACGCATAGGCTCATAGCACCCCCCCCAAAAAAGTCTTAGGAAAATCCACCATACTGGTGGAGAAGACCACTCCAGGAAGAGGTGTAGTAGCACCTACAGTCTCAGACATGCTGTAGGGCTGGGGGGCAACACCGGAGAACCTAGCCTGTAAGAGTTTGAAAAACCCCTCCACAGTCCAGGCTTCCCCCGTCCGGTGCGCAAGGATGAGGTTTGCCCACTGAAGCGCCTTTCCCTGTAGTCTTGCCCTCATAAAGAGCACCAGAGCCTTTTCCGGTGGCATAGGGCATGTCAGGAACTGAAAATACAGGCTACATTGTAGAACAAAGGCATCAGCATTACGCTCCTCTCCATCGTACATGTCTGGGGAGTCAGTTAAAGAGGGCATTGCAACAGGTTTACCTGCAGTGTCCAAAATGAAACATGACTGCAAATAGTCCAGCTGTACCTGAAAGTCCTCATCATCTTTGGGAGGAGGCAAGCAAGCAACATGCCTCACTCCACTGTCCGCTGCGTTCATTGTAGGTCGGTTATTCTGTAACAACTAGGAGAGAGGGCTGAACGCAAGTGCGGACTGAACAATGAATTAAATGACAAAACTGATACATATACACAAAGCACACAAAACATACCCCAAGAATAATCAAACACCTAACTTATGAACCAAACAACACTAACAGAAATAGCTGGGTGAACAAGGCTAAATAAAAGCAAAGACATCAACAAGCAAAATCACTAGAGAAACCAAAGTCACACAAAGTACATCTAATAGGGAATACAAAATACAAGGAGTACATACAGACTAGTATTACAGACACAAAAGACCAAGATACCAAATCGCATACAAACAAGAGATTAAACACAAGACTTAAATACACTAACCAACCAAGGGACTCAACAAGACACAGCAGAAAGCAATAACGAGGGGGCAGGGGAGTGAAGACAGACACAACTAGGAAATTTCAAAATAAAAGACAAACAGAAGACATGACCGACAGGAGGGAGGCAGGACTGACACTGACCCATTTTCATGCCTGTTTAAAGACTGGTTTAGGCCAGTGGTTAGCAACAACCGAGAGGCCACTTCAGTCGCCGCTTTAAGTCATGCTGGTATTAAAAAATATTTTGTAGGTATTAAAAAGGTATTAAATTCAACTTAAGAATCTTTGTATATACCCTGATGTATTAAATCTGTATTTATATTACCAGCCTGTTACCTTAATTAATGAAATATGCAAACATTGTGTAGAAAAGGAACATTTAATAAACATTAATCATCAAATGAAATGTATTTATATAGTGGTTTTTACACAAAGCACCCTTATAGAAGTCCAGAATCATCAACAACAAAAAAAATTCTGGTGAGCAAGCCAAAGGCAACAGTGGTCAAGGAAAATCTCCTTCAAAAACTATAGGAAGAAACCTTGGGAGGAACCAAGACTCACAAGAGGAAACATCATCCTGGTGCCATTAATACAGGTAATGAGTGGAGGACAGAGAAGCCTCTTAAAGAAGTTGTTACAGGTCTGTAACAAAAAAAAAAACATAATATAAACAAAAAACCTTCATTCCATCATTAAACATGAATAGAACTATAAATAATTTTGTATCTTTGTTTCTTCCAGTGTTAGAAGAATAATTTAGACAGGTACATCACTGTTTAAATCTAAGGGACCTTGGTAGTTGGTCATTACAACAACCGGTAGTCCACAGCAGATTCACTGAGCCTGAAAGGGTAAGAGGAATGGTTGTGTCCCAGATGTGGTATTCTTTGACTCTTCTGATAGCTCTCTCCACCAGGATTCAGAGACGAGCTATGGCTTGTGTTTTCTCCGTGTCCTCCTTGCTGAAGCAGGTGGATTTCTTGAAGGGGGGATGATGAGTGTTGCACCAACATCAGACAGCATCTGGTCAATGATAAAGCCCTTGTCTGCCCTTGTCTCCTGGTTCCAGTAGGCTGAGAATTCCAGACTGTCTTGTTATTTCTTTGTCAGACACTGCCCCTGTGAAGAGCTTTGAAACAAAGGTGATTACACCACATAGGGCAACACCTATCAGTGCTCTAAAAGTTGTGTGATTCTTGTACACTGAAAATGTTTCAGACTGGAGTGTAAGCGATGATGGAGTTTTGCATCTGATTTCTGTACAGTCCAGGATCACTCTAACGTTTGAACAGTACTGTTTAAACTTCTCTGGCATGGTTGCTTGGACCTGTTCCCTTTACATCCAGGTTGGCACTGAAACCAAGACCAGGTATAAATAGTTGGCCCATGTGATGAGAACTCTGCTTACAGTTGTTGTGCTGACCCCAAAGATGTCTGCAAGAACCTTCTCTTTCAGGCCAACTGCAACACGGCAGCAGTACATGAACAATTCATCCACAAGTGCCAGTCTTTGGTTTGGACTTGGTTTCTCAATTTCCATCACACCCTCGTTTCTCTGTGCTTTACTCCAGTACACCAACCTGGATGCTGAGGGAGCAACCGACTCCCAAAAGATCAAAAATACCTTCTCTGATGGAAAACGGGTGTAGAATCTGAACTTCTCATCAGTTGCACAAAATCTGTTGATTTGCAGGCCCCTGAGCTGAGATTCTAATTCTCTGACCTTGGCCTCCAATTCTCTGATTTTTTCAGCAGCAGCATCCAGGGCACCTGAAAAATGCCGACAAAAGCATCAGGGTAAAATGTCGTCTTTACAATACAGACATTTATATGGAAGCCCATTCCCACCACCTAAAGTAAAAAAAAACAGCACATATATTTTTTTCTCATTATTAAGTAAATTGCTATCTCATTATTTCGAGATACTAAGTCATTATTTTGAGATACTATAGTATATAATGACTTAGTATCTCAAAATAATGAGATAGCAATTTTTATTTTTTATTTTAGGTGGCGGAAATGGGCTTCCATACATTCCATTTATCTTCTTTATCAGAGCACTGTGTTTTAGAGCAGTATTGTGTAGCTCTTGTCGTGATAAAACGTTTAAAACGTGAGTCAGCTGCCCTCTAGTGGCTGGCTGCAGTACAACTTTTAACCCCGCCCATTCCCATGTTGGTGAACGGGCCGGACGACAAACTTTGAATTTTTATTACACGTAAAATAAGTTTTTTGAGCAATTATATTTTGTCAATTCTGTAAGACCCCATTGCGTTAGTATCTCTTCCAGTGTTTTTCTCTATGATAAACAGATTTTATAGAAGTTATTAAGTGTTACTTAAAGGGGTGTGGCGATAAGGTGATTGACAGTTAATAGCTGCGTTGGTTGACATCTAATACCAGACGCTCAAACGTGAACGCGAAACTCTCGACAGCAAAACTCTCGACAGCAATATTAAAACCTTTTACCTTTGTTTATTTTGTAAAACGTCAAAAGTGTCTATACTGGTGGGCGTATCCTAACAAATGTCGGAGCGGAGATAGGTCTCTGGCGGAGATACTGTCCTGCCTACCGGTTCTAATGCGCATGCTCTGGCTGCAATTTTCAAGATGGCAGCGTCCTTGTGGCCATCTTGGTGGCTTCAAAAACTCACAATGGGAGTCAACGGTGACGTACCGTCCATTATATATACAGTCAATGTCACTGACCCGAGCTCTCGCCTCGCTGGAGCGGCGGGTAGTTTGCGCCCGTGTTAAACGCGAGGTCAGTGATAAGAGCAATGAATAGCCAACCATATGACCATAAAATAGCTTTATTGCAATGTGCTGTTATGGTACCAGACTAGGAGGGTTTGGGTTAGCTAACGTTTATATTAAAACTTGTCAGAAAGCTCCCTGAAACATAAAGTTACATTACTCTCTGGCCACGTCCAAAACTGCTACTACACTGAATGTGTAAAAAATAAAATATAAATATAGCCGCAAGCGGCGATTGGCGGGTTCACACACAAATAGGCATATTTTGGCCTCAATAGGCAAAAGGAAGCCCAAAAGGTCCTTTAGACCTAAAAGTGAAAAGAAGCTGTTTGGGTTTGGCCAGTGTGTGCTCTACAGATAGTGTGTGATGACATCTGCGTGTGTCAGAAAGGGAGACACAGAAATACCACATCTGGCTAGGGCTGCATCTATGTGAACAATATAGGAAGGCCTATATTGTGTCTATACATGATTGGGCCTGTATATTACAGACAGAGAGAGATTGAGGGTGCCAGAGACTATGCTTTGTTAATTCACTCCTTGCACACCTTGCACGCCTAACATGACTGCCCGTGTATTCAAAGTATGAATGTAGTCTGCAAAGCCTGGCATTACATGACTGACATGACTGGCATGACTGACATAACTGATATGACTGAAATGACATCACTGGCATGATGAACAAAAGTAATATGACTGATATGACTGACATAACTGGAATGAGTGACATGACTGGCATGACTGTAATGACATGACTGATATGACTGACATGACTTATGTCTGACATGACTGGACTGACATGACTGATATGACTGGACTGAAATGACTGACATGACTGGACTGACATGACTGTTATGACTGGACAGATATGCATACAAACTATACATACATTTAGGTAGAAGTGTGTGTGTGTGTGTGTGTGTGTGGTAGTGTATGTACTGAAACTATGACAACATATACTAATACATACATACATAAGTATACATAGAAACTATACATACATATAGGTATAAAGGTGTGTGTGTCTGTGTGTTTGTGTGAGAGAGAGACAAAAAAGAAGCCAAATATCAGTTTGTATGAGCATGTGTTAGTCACTGAGATATGGGTGGGTATGGCTAGGGAAGTGTCATTGTGAATGCTATAGGAAGGCCTGCTTGTGCCTGTATGTGTGTGTGCCTGGTTAATAGACACAGAGAGATCTAGGTAGCCAGAGCAATGTTTACTTAGGGCACAGAGATGGGAGGGGGAATGTGGGTGAGAGTGTGATAGAGACTGAGTGTGTGAGTTTCAGCTTGCGTGCGTGTGAGAAGGAGAAGGTGACAGAGGGACTTTACATGCATTCTTATGCATTGTATATAATACTGCACTGTAGAGCCATACGATAACCGATTTAGATGAAACTTGACAAATTTGTTCAGGATGGGATTCTGAATGGGCTTGTGCATTTTGGTCAGAATTGGGTAAAATATGAAAGAGCTTTAAGAATATGAATATTATATGTATCGATGCTGTCTATTAAAAAAATATTTAGCAGGTATAAGTGTCCTCAAATTCAAAATCTTTGGATTGTTTTTTGATTTCACACTCTGTAGAGTATTATAAGACTTTGCTTGACATGATAGTATGAAAATCCTAGGAGGAGTATGAAAAATGATGATTTCAAACTATTATTAACTGTAAATAAACTGTGCATTTTTTAATAGGACATGTAATGGGAAAGTTGTTCGCACTACTGCAAGGAATCAAAAGAGTCCAATTGCATGTTCCCAAGTGGAATTATGTAGGGGATACACTTGCTTTTTTTGCAATAGCGCCCCCCAGTGGCCAATCGACACCCGGCTGGATTATGTCATAGGGGGCGTGCACTTGTCCACACCCAAGAGGTTTCGTGCAGATCGACCAATGGTAAGCCTGTCAAACGCGTGCCGATCACTGATTGGCCGATTACGTCAGCCATTTTGGAAGTATGGCATGTCTGCTTTAGGACCTGGTTTCCAGAGGCCCATAGATGATGTCTGTCAAGTTTCATGTGGATCGGCCAATCTGAGTGCATGGGGCAAATTTTTGCATGTTATAGCGCCCCCTAGCAGGTGAGGTATGGCAACCACTGCGAGCTGCCCCAGACCCTCACACGGAAGCTGTCTGTGAAGTGCCATCTCATTACATGCAAGTTTTCTTAAGTTAGAGTTCCATTTGTGCAAAATTTACTATTGAATTTACGCCCCCTCATTTGATTGGCTTATACTGACTAGGTAGTGAAGAAATTAGCATTTTTGTTGGATACATTTTAAAGTTCAGACTCTTCTGAACGTTTTGATACCACATATGTGCACGTATGTGAAAAATCCAGGGACTAGTTCGCGCTCAAAGATGTGTGTGATTTTGCACATTATGCAAATTAACTCGAAATCTAAGTGGGCGGAGCTTAATGGTTGTATATTAATTGTCCTATTGAATTTAGTCAAGGAATGCATAGGAACTGGAATTTTGGTTCTAGGACCTACGGTGTAGGAGATATGGACAAAAAGTCAATATGGTCTGCTATAGCGCCACCATCAGGCCAATTTGGGGTCCCTGTATGGGAATCTGGTCCTTGGAGGTAACTGAACCTTTTTGCCAAGATTGGGTTTTCTAGGCATTACGGTCTAGGCTGCACGATGCATTTTATGTCAAAAAATGGGCAAAAGAATAAGAAAAATAAGAAAAATACCAGCAATTACAATAGGGTTCCCACACTATGTGTGTGTGAACCCTAATGAATAAAACAAATAAACGAATAAATAAATGGACACCATGGTTTGAAGTGTTTTCAGTAGTGCAGTATGTAATGTTCCAGAGTGTGCTGTTTGGGACACGGACTGTCCAACATTAACGTTAGTCTTGTCTAGTCAGGAAACCTTAACATACATTTTTTGTCATTTCATTTCAGCATGCCACCAAAGAAACAAATAAAACCACAGGACACAACACTCCTGAGTTTTTTTTTTAAGAGCGGAAATAGTTTAAGTAAATAATAATAATCAAACCTGTTATATTATTTTAAATATTATGTATCACCTTATTAGGAGAGTACTGGTACAAAGATACAGTAACAGTGCAGAAGCTGCAGAGATCATTCATGCTTTGCCTTCAGAGGTACATGGATTATTTGGGCAAGTGGAAGCTCTGGTCAGGTTGCTTTTAGTAGTCCATGTTTCATCCTCTGAGGCAGAGAGAAGTTTTTTGGTTATATCTGAATATAATCCATACATTGCATGCATAATTTATTTAAAGTTTGTGGACAACAGTCATGTTGTATTTTGTTTATTATTTGCAATTTACCGTAATTCCACAAATGTTCTATGTCACTATACATACAGTGATTAACTACCTTACCTACAGTGGAATCAGTTTATATTAATATTTTAGAGGATAGGGTGGGCTTTGATTTGATAGCAAATGTATGTCTGTCTGCGGGTTAGGAGGCGCCGAGGCCGCTGGAGCATCTGGGGAGGAACATGGACATGCCCTTGCGCCGCCCCTCAGTCCCCTCTTCCTCCCCACATTGCCAATGGGGTCGGTCTGATGAGACATGAGGGCCCGACGCATAGGCTCATAGCACCCCCCCCAAAAAAGTCTTAGGAAAATCCACCATACTGGTGGAGAAGACCACTCCAGGAAGAGGTGTAGTAGCACCTACAGTCTCAGACATGCTGTAGGGCTGGGGGGCAACACCGGAGAACCTAGCCTGTAAGAGTTTGAAAAACCCCTCCACAGTCCAGGCTTCCCCCGTCCGGTGCGCAAGGATGAGGTTTGCCCACTGAAGCGCCTTTCCCTGTAGTCTTGCCCTCATAAAGAGCACCAGAGCCTTTTCCGGTGGCATAGGGCATGTCAGGAACTGAAAATACAGGCTACATTGTAGAACAAAGGCATCAGCATTACGCTCCTCTCCATCGTACATGTCTGGGGAGTCAGTTAAAGAGGGCATTGCAACAGGTTTACCTGCAGTGTCCAAAATGAAACATGACTGCAAATAGTCCAGCTGTACCTGAAAGTCCTCATCATCTTTGGGAGGAGGCAAGCAAGCAACATGCCTCACTCCACTGTCCGCTGCGTTCATTGTAGGTCGGTTATTCTGTAACAACTAGGAGAGAGGGCTGAACGCAAGTGCGGACTGAACAATGAATTAAATGACAAAACTGATACATATACACAAAGCACACAAAACATACCCCAAGAATAATCAAACACCTAACTTATGAACCAAACAACACTAACAGAAATAGCTGGGTGAACAAGGCTAAATAAAAGCAAAGACATCAACAAGCAAAATCACTAGAGAAACCAAAGTCACACAAAGTACATCTAATAGGGAATACAAAATACAAGGAGTACATACAGACTAGTATTACAGACACAAAAGACCAAGATACCAAATCGCATACAAACAAGAGATTAAACACAAGACTTAAATACACTAACCAACCAAGGGACTCAACAAGACACAGCAGAAAGCAATAACGAGGGGGCAGGGGAGTGAAGACAGACACAACTAGGAAATTTCAAAATAAAAGACAAACAGAAGACATGACCGACAGGAGGGAGGCAGGACTGACACTGACCCATTTTCATGCCTGTTTAAAGACTGGTTTAGGCCAGTGGTTAGCAACAACCGAGAGGCCACTTCAGTCGCCGCTTTAAGTCATGCTGGTATTAAAAAATATTTTGTAGGTATTAAAAAGGTATTAAATTCAACTTAAGAATCTTTGTATATACCCTGATGTATTAAATCTGTATTTATATTACCAGCCTGTTACCTTAATTAATGAAATATGCAAACATTGTGTAGAAAAGGAACATTTAATAAACATTAATCATCAAATGAAATGTATTTATATAGTGGTTTTTACACAAAGCACCCTTATAGAAGTCCAGAATCATCAACAACAAAAAAAATTCTGGTGAGCAAGCCAAAGGCAACAGTGGTCAAGGAAAATCTCCTTCAAAAACTATAGGAAGAAACCTTGGGAGGAACCAAGACTCACAAGAGGAAACATCATCCTGGTGCCATTAATACAGGTAATGAGTGGAGGACAGAGAAGCCTCTTAAAGAAGTTGTTACAGGTCTGTAACAAAAAAAAAAACATAATATAAACAAAAAACCTTCATTCCATCATTAAACATGAATAGAACTATAAATAATTTTGTATCTTTGTTTCTTCCAGTGTTAGAAGAATAATTTAGACAGGTACATCACTGTTTAAATCTAAGGGACCTTGGTAGTTGGTCATTACAACAACCGGTAGTCCACAGCAGATTCACTGAGCCTGAAAGGGTAAGAGGAATGGTTGTGTCCCAGATGTGGTATTCTTTGACTCTTCTGATAGCTCTCTCCACCAGGATTCAGAGACGAGCTATGGCTTGTGTTTTCTCCGTGTCCTCCTTGCTGAAGCAGGTGGATTTCTTGAAGGGGGGATGATGAGTGTTGCACCAACATCAGACAGCATCTGGTCAATGATAAAGCCCTTGTCTGCCCTTGTCTCCTGGTTCCAGTAGGCTGAGAATTCCAGACTGTCTTGTTATTTCTTTGTCAGACACTGCCCCTGTGAAGAGCTTTGAAACAAAGGTGATTACACCACATAGGGCAACACCTATCAGTGCTCTAAAAGTTGTGTGATTCTTGTACACTGAAAATGTTTCAGACTGGAGTGTAAGCGATGATGGAGTTTTGCATCTGATTTCTGTACAGTCCAGGATCACTCTAACGTTTGAACAGTACTGTTTAAACTTCTCTGGCATGGTTGCTTGGACCTGTTCCCTTTACATCCAGGTTGGCACTGAAACCAAGACCAGGTATAAATAGTTGGCCCATGTGATGAGAACTCTGCTTACAGTTGTTGTGCTGACCCCAAAGATGTCTGCAAGAACCTTCTCTTTCAGGCCAACTGCAACACGGCAGCAGTACATGAACAATTCATCCACAAGTGCCAGTCTTTGGTTTGGACTTGGTTTCTCAATTTCCATCACACCCTCGTTTCTCTGTGCTTTACTCCAGTACACCAACCTGGATGCTGAGGGAGCAACCGACTCCCAAAAGATCAAAAATACCTTCTCTGATGGAAAACGGGTGTAGAATCTGAACTTCTCATCAGTTGCACAAAATCTGTTGATTTGCAGGCCCCTGAGCTGAGATTCTAATTCTCTGACCTTGGCCTCCAATTCTCTGATTTTTTCAGCAGCAGCATCCAGGGCACCTGAAAAATGCCGACAAAAGCATCAGGGTAAAATGTCGTCTTTACAATACAGACATTTATATGGAAGCCCATTCCCACCACCTAAAGTAAAAAAAAACAGCACATATATTTTTTTCTCATTATTAAGTAAATTGCTATCTCATTATTTCGAGATACTAAGTCATTATTTTGAGATACTATAGTATATAATGACTTAGTATCTCAAAATAATGAGATAGCAATTTTTATTTTTTATTTTAGGTGGCGGAAATGGGCTTCCATACATTCCATTTATCTTCTTTATCAGAGCACTGTGTTTTAGAGCAGTATTGTGTAGCTCTTGTCGTGATAAAACGTTTAAAACGTGAGTCAGCTGCCCTCTAGTGGCTGGCTGCAGTACAACTTTTAACCCCGCCCATTCCCATGTTGGTGAACGGGCCGGACGACAAACTTTGAATTTTTATTACACGTAAAATAAGTTTTTTGAGCAATTATATTTTGTCAATTCTGTAAGACCCCATTGCGTTAGTATCTCTTCCAGTGTTTTTCTCTATGATAAACAGATTTTATAGAAGTTATTAAGTGTTACTTAAAGGGGTGTGGCGATAAGGTGATTGACAGTTAATAGCTGCGTTGGTTGACATCTAATACCAGACGCTCAAACGTGAACGCGAAACTCTCGACAGCAAAACTCTCGACAGCAATATTAAAACCTTTTACCTTTGTTTATTTTGTAAAACGTCAAAAGTGTCTATACTGGTGGGCGTATCCTAACAAATGTCGGAGCGGAGATAGGTCTCTGGCGGAGATACTGTCCTGCCTACCGGTTCTAATGCGCATGCTCTGGCTGCAATTTTCAAGATGGCAGCGTCCTTGTGGCCATCTTGGTGGCTTCAAAAACTCACAATGGGAGTCAACGGTGACGTACCGTCCATTATATATACAGTCAATGTCACTGACCCGAGCTCTCGCCTCGCTGGAGCGGCGGGTAGTTTGCGCCCGTGTTAAACGCGAGGTCAGTGATAAGAGCAATGAATAGCCAACCATATGACCATAAAATAGCTTTATTGCAATGTGCTGTTATGGTACCAGACTAGGAGGGTTTGGGTTAGCTAACGTTTATATTAAAACTTGTCAGAAAGCTCCCTGAAACATAAAGTTACATTACTCTCTGGCCACGTCCAAAACTGCTACTACACTGAATGTGTAAAAAATAAAATATAATGAATAAAACAAATAAACGAATAAATAAATGGACACCATGGTTTGAAGTGTTTTCAGTAGTGCAGTATGTAATGTTCCAGAGTGTGCTGTTTGGGACACGGACTGTCCAACATTAACGTTAGTCTTGTCTAGTCAGGAAACCTTAACATACATTTTTTGTCATTTCATTTCAGCATGCCACCAAAGAAACAAATAAAACCACAGGACACAACACTCCTGAGTTTTTTTTTTAAGAGCGGAAATAGTTTAAGTAAATAATAATAATCAAACCTGTTATATTATTTTAAATATTATGTATCACCTTATTAGGAGAGTACTGGTACAAAGATACAGTAACAGTGCAGAAGCTGCAGAGATCATTCATGCTTTGCCTTCAGAGGTACATGGATTATTTGGGCAAGTGGAAGCTCTGGTCAGGTTGCTTTTAGTAGTCCATGTTTCATCCTCTGAGGCAGAGAGAAGTTTTTTGGTTATATCTGAATATAATCCATACATTGCATGCATAATTTATTTAAAGTTTGTGGACAACAGTCATGTTGTATTTTGTTTATTATTTGCAATTTACCGTAATTCCACAAATGTTCTATGTCACTATACATACAGTGATTAACTACCTTACCTACAGTGGAATCAGTTTATATTAATATTTTAGAGGATAGGGTGGGCTTTGATTTGATAGCAAATGTATGTCTGTCTGCGGGTTAGGAGGCGCCGAGGCCGCTGGAGCATCTGGGGAGGAACATGGACATGCCCTTGCGCCGCCCCTCAGTCCCCTCTTCCTCCCCACATTGCCAATGGGGTCGGTCTGATGAGACATGAGGGCCCGACGCATAGGCTCATAGCACCCCCCCCAAAAAAGTCTTAGGAAAATCCACCATACTGGTGGAGAAGACCACTCCAGGAAGAGGTGTAGTAGCACCTACAGTCTCAGACATGCTGTAGGGCTGGGGGGCAACACCGGAGAACCTAGCCTGTAAGAGTTTGAAAAACCCCTCCACAGTCCAGGCTTCCCCCGTCCGGTGCGCAAGGATGAGGTTTGCCCACTGAAGCGCCTTTCCCTGTAGTCTTGCCCTCATAAAGAGCACCAGAGCCTTTTCCGGTGGCATAGGGCATGTCAGGAACTGAAAATACAGGCTACATTGTAGAACAAAGGCATCAGCATTACGCTCCTCTCCATCGTACATGTCTGGGGAGTCAGTTAAAGAGGGCATTGCAACAGGTTTACCTGCAGTGTCCAAAATGAAACATGACTGCAAATAGTCCAGCTGTACCTGAAAGTCCTCATCATCTTTGGGAGGAGGCAAGCAAGCAACATGCCTCACTCCACTGTCCGCTGCGTTCATTGTAGGTCGGTTATTCTGTAACAACTAGGAGAGAGGGCTGAACGCAAGTGCGGACTGAACAATGAATTTAATGACAAAACTGATACATATACACAAAGCACACAAAACATACCCCAAGAATAATCAAACACCTAACTTATGAACCAAACAACACTAACAGGAATAGCTGGGTGGACAAGGCTAAATAAAAGCAAAGACATCAACAAGCAATACCCCTAGAGAAACCAAAGTCACACAAAGTACATCTAATAGGGAATACAAAATACAAGGAGTACATACAGACTAGTATTACAGACACAAAAGACCAAGATACCAAATCGCATACAAACAAGAGATTAAACACAAGACTTAAATACACTAACCAACCAAGGGACTCAACAAGACACAGCAGAAAGCAATAACGAGGGGGCAGGGGAGTGAAGACAGACACAACTAGGAAATTTCAAAATAAAAGACAAACAGAAGACATGACCGACAGGAGGGAGGCAGGACTGACACTGACCCATTTTCATGCCTGTTTAAAGACTGGTTTAGGCCAGTGGTTAGCAACAACCGAGAGGCCACTTCAGTCGCCGCTTTAAGTCATGCTGGTATTAAAAAATATTTTGTAGGTATTAAAAAGGTATTAAATTCAACTTAAGAATCTTTGTATATACCCTGATGTATTAAATCTGTATTTATATTACCAGCCTGTTACCTTAATTAATGAAATATGCAAACATTGTGTAGAAAAGGAACATTTAATAAACATTAATCATCAAATGAAATGTATTTATATAGTGGTTTTTACACAAAGCACCCTTATAGAAGTCCAGAATCATCAACAACAAAAAAAATTCTGGTGAGCAAGCCAAAGGCAACAGTGGTCAAGGAAAATCTCCTTCAAAAACTATAGGAAGAAACCTTGGGAGGAACCAAGACTCACAAGAGGAAACATCATCCTGGTGCCATTAATACAGGTAATGAGTGGAGGACAGAGAAGCCTCTTAAAGAAGTTGTTACAGGTCTGTAACAAAAAAAAAAACATAATATAAACAAAAAACCTTCATTCCATCATTAAACATGAATAGAACTATAAATAATTTTGTATCTTTGTTTCTTCCAGTGTTAGAAGAATAATTTAGACAGGTACATCACTGTTTAAATCTAAGGGACCTTGGTAGTTGGTCATTACAACAACCGGTAGTCCACAGCAGATTCACTGAGCCTGATAGGGTAAGAGGAATGGTTGTGTCCCAGATGTGGTATTCTTTGACTCTTCTGATAGCTCTCTCCACCAGGATTCAGAGACGAGCTATGGCTTGTGTTTTCTCCGTGTCCTCCTTGCTGAAGCAGGTGGATTTCTTGAAGGGGGGGATGATGAGTGTTGCACCAACATCAGACAGCATCTGGTCAATGATAAAGCCCTTGTCTGCCCTTGTCTCCTGGTTCCAGTAGGCTGAGAATTCCAGACTGTCTTGTTATTTCTTTGTCAGACACTGCCCCTGTGAAGAGCTTTGAAACAAAGGTGATTACACCACATAGGGCAACACCTATCAGTGCTCTAAAAGTTGTGTGATTCTTGTACACTGAAAATGTTTCAGACTGGAGTGTAAGCGATGATGGAGTTTTGCATCTGATTTCTGTACAGTCCAGGATCACTCTAACGTTTGAACAGTACTGTTTAAACTTCTCTGGCATGGTTGCTTGGACCTGTTCCCTTTACATCCAGGTTGGCACTGAAACCAAGACCAGGTATAAATAGTTGGCCCATGTGATGAGAACTCTGCTTACAGTTGTTGTGCTGACCCCAAAGATGTCTGCAAGAACCTTCTCTTTCAGGCCAACTGCAACACGGCAGCAGTACATGAACAATTCATCCACAAGTGCCAGTCTTTGGTTTGGACTTGGTTTCTCAATTTCCATCACACCCTCGTTCCTCTGTGCTTTACTCCAGTACACCAACCTGGATGCTGAGGGAGCAACCGACTCCCAAAAGATCAAAAATACCTTCTCTGATGGAAAACGGGTGTAGAATCTGAACTTCTCATCAGTTGCACAAAATCTGTTGATTTGCAGGCCCCTGAGCTGAGATTCTAATTCTCTGACCTTGGCCTCCAATTCTCTGATTTTTTCAGCAGCAGCATCCAGGGCACCTGAAAAATGCCGACAAAAGCATCAGGGTAAAATGTCGTCTTTACAATACAGACATTTATATGGAAGCCCATTCCCACCACCTAAAGTAAAAAAAAACAGCACATATATTTTTTTCTCATTATTAAGTAAATTGCTATCTCATTATTTCGAGATACTAAGTCATTATTTTGAGATACTATAGTATATAATGACTTAGTATCTCAAAATAATGAGATAGCAATTTTTATTTTTTATTTTAGGTGGCGGAAATGGGCTTCCATACATTCCATTTATCTTCTTTATCAGAGCACTGTGTTTTAGAGCAGTATTGTGTAGCTCTTGTCGTGATAAAACGTTTAAAACGTGAGTCAGCTGCCCTCTAGTGGCTGGCTGCAGTACAACTTTTAACCCCGCCCATTCCCATGTTGGTGAACGGGCCGGACGACAAACTTTGAATTTTTATTACACGTAAAATAAGTTTTTTGAGCAATTATATTTTGTCAATTCTGTAAGACCCCATTGCGTTAGTATCTCTTCCAGTGTTTTTCTCTATGATAAACAGATTTTATAGAAGTTATTAAGTGTTACTTAAAGGGGTGTGGCGATAAGGTGATTGACAGTTAATAGCTGCGTTGGTTGACATCTAATACCAGACGCTCAAACGTGAACGCGAAACTCTCGACAGCAAAACTCTCGACAGCAATATTAAAACCTTTTACCTTTGTTTATTTTGTAAAACGTCAAAAGTGTCTATACTGGTGGGCGTATCCTAACAAATGTCGGAGCGGAGATAGGTCTCTGGCGGAGATACTGTCCTGCCTACCGGTTCTAATGCGCATGCTCTGGCTGCAATTTTCAAGATGGCAGCGTCCTTGTGGCCATCTTGGTGGCTTCAAAAACTCACAATGGGAGTCAACGGTGACGTACCGTCCATTATATATACAGTCAATGTCACTGACCCGAGCTCTCGCCTCGCTGGAGCGGCGGGTAGTTTGCGCCCGTGTTAAACGCGAGGTCAGTGATAAGAGCAATGAATAGCCAACCATATGACCATAAAATAGCTTTATTGCAATGTGCTGTTATGGTACCAGACTAGGAGGGTTTGGGTTAGCTAACGTTTATATTAAAACTTGTCAGAAAGCTCCCTGAAACATAAAGTTACATTACTCTCTGGCCACGTCCAAAACTGCTACTACACTGAATGTGTAAAAAATAAAATATAATGAATAAAACAAATAAACGAATAAATAAATGGACACCATGGTTTGAAGTGTTTTCAGTAGTGCAGTATGTAATGTTCCAGAGTGTGCTGTTTGGGACACGGACTGTCCAACATTAACGTTAGTCTTGTCTAGTCAGGAAACCTTAACATACATTTTTTGTCATTTCATTTCAGCATGCCACCAAAGAAACAAATAAAACCACAGGACACAACACTCCTGAGTTTTTTTTTAAGAGCGGAAATAGTTTAAGTAAATAATAATAATCAAACCTGTTATATTATTTTAAATATTATGTATCACCTTATTAGGAGAGTACTGGTACAAAGATACAGTAACAGTGCAGAAGCTGCAGAGATCATTCATGCTTTGCCTTCAGAGGTACATGGATTATTTGGGCAAGTGGAAGCTCTGGTCAGGTTGCTTTTAGTAGTCCATGTTTCATCCTCTGAGGCAGAGAGAAGTTTTTTGGTTATATCTGAATATAATCCATACATTGCATGCATAATTTATTTAAAGTTTGTGGACAACAGTCATGTTGTATTTTGTTTATTATTTGCAATTTACCGTAATTCCACAAATGTTCTATGTCACTATACATACAGTGATTAACTACCTTACCTACAGTGGAATCAGTTTATATTAATATTTTAGAGGATAGGGTGGGCTTTGATTTGATAGCAAATGTATGTCTGTCTGCGGGTTAGGAGGCGCCGAGGCCGCTGGAGCATCTGGGGAGGAACATGGACATGCCCTTGCGCCGCCCCTCAGTCCCCTCTTCCTCCCCACATTGCCAATGGGGTCGGTCTGATGAGACATGAGGGCCCGACGCATAGGCTCATAGCACCCCCCCCAAAAAAGTCTTAGGAAAATCCACCATACTGGTGGAGAAGACCACTCCAGGAAGAGGTGTAGTAGCACCTACAGTCTCAGACATGCTGTAGGGCTGGGGGGCAACACCGGAGAACCTAGCCTGTAAGAGTTTGAAAAACCCCTCCACAGTCCAGGCTTCCCCCGTCCGGTGCGCAAGGATGAGGTTTGCCCACTGAAGCGCCTTTCCCTGTAGTCTTGCCCTCATAAAGAGCACCAGAGCCTTTTCCGGTGGCATAGGGCATGTCAGGAACTGAAAATACAGGCTACATTGTAGAACAAAGGCATCAGCATTACGCTCCTCTCCATCGTACATGTCTGGGGAGTCAGTTAAAGAGGGCATTGCAACAGGTTTACCTGCAGTGTCCAAAATGAAACATGACTGCAAATAGTCCAGCTGTACCTGAAAGTCCTCATCATCTTTGGGAGGAGGCAAGCAAGCAACATGCCTCACTCCACTGTCCGCTGCGTTCATTGTAGGTCGGTTATTCTGTAACAACTAGGAGAGAGGGCTGAACGCAAGTGCGGACTGAACAATGAATTAAATGACAAAACTGATACATATACACAAAGCACACAAAACATACCCCAAGAATAATCAAACACCTAACTTATGAACCAAACAACACTAACAGAAATAGCTGGGTGAACAAGGCTAAATAAAAGCAAAGACATCAACAAGCAAAATCACTAGAGAAACCAAAGTCACACAAAGTACATCTAATAGGGAATACAAAATACAAGGAGTACATACAGACTAGTATTACAGACACAAAAGACCAAGATACCAAATCGCATACAAACAAGAGATTAAACACAAGACTTAAATACACTAACCAACCAAGGGACTCAACAAGACACAGCAGAAAGCAATAACGAGGGGGCAGGGGAGTGAAGACAGACACAACTAGGAAATTTCAAAATAAAAGACAAACAGAAGACATGACCGACAGGAGGGAGGCAGGACTGACACTGACCCATTTTCATGCCTGTTTAAAGACTGGTTTAGGCCAGTGGTTAGCAACAACCGAGAGGCCACTTCAGTCGCCGCTTTAAGTCATGCTGGTATTAAAAAATATTTTGTAGGTATTAAAAAGGTATTAAATTCAACTTAAGAATCTTTGTATATACCCTGATGTATTAAATCTGTATTTATATTACCAGCCTGTTACCTTAATTAATGAAATATGCAAACATTGTGTAGAAAAGGAACATTTAATAAACATTAATCATCAAATGAAATGTATTTATATAGTGGTTTTTACACAAAGCACCCTTATAGAAGTCCAGAATCATCAACAACAAAAAAAATTCTGGTGAGCAAGCCAAAGGCAACAGTGGTCAAGGAAAATCTCCTTCAAAAACTATAGGAAGAAACCTTGGGAGGAACCAAGACTCACAAGAGGAAACATCATCCTGGTGCCATTAATACAGGTAATGAGTGGAGGACAGAGAAGCCTCTTAAAGAAGTTGTTACAGGTCTGTAACAAAAAAAAAAACATAATATAAACAAAAAACCTTCATTCCATCATTAAACATGAATAGAACTATAAATAATTTTGTATCTTTGTTTCTTCCAGTGTTAGAAGAATAATTTAGACAGGTACATCACTGTTTAAATCTAAGGGACCTTGGTAGTTGGTCATTACAACAACCGGTAGTCCACAGCAGATTCACTGAGCCTGAAAGGGTAAGAGGAATGGTTGTGTCCCAGATGTGGTATTCTTTGACTCTTCTGATAGCTCTCTCCACCAGGATTCAGAGACGAGCTATGGCTTGTGTTTTCTCCGTGTCCTCCTTGCTGAAGCAGGTGGATTTCTTGAAGGGGGGATGATGAGTGTTGCACCAACATCAGACAGCATCTGGTCAATGATAAAGCCCTTGTCTGCCCTTGTCTCCTGGTTCCAGTAGGCTGAGAATTCCAGACTGTCTTGTTATTTCTTTGTCAGACACTGCCCCTGTGAAGAGCTTTGAAACAAAGGTGATTACACCACATAGGGCAACACCTATCAGTGCTCTAAAAGTTGTGTGATTCTTGTACACTGAAAATGTTTCAGACTGGAGTGTAAGCGATGATGGAGTTTTGCATCTGATTTCTGTACAGTCCAGGATCACTCTAACGTTTGAACAGTACTGTTTAAACTTCTCTGGCATGGTTGCTTGGACCTGTTCCCTTTACATCCAGGTTGGCACTGAAACCAAGACCAGGTATAAATAGTTGGCCCATGTGATGAGAACTCTGCTTACAGTTGTTGTGCTGACCCCAAAGATGTCTGCAAGAACCTTCTCTTTCAGGCCAACTGCAACACGGCAGCAGTACATGAACAATTCATCCACAAGTGCCAGTCTTTGGTTTGGACTTGGTTTCTCAATTTCCATCACACCCTCGTTTCTCTGTGCTTTACTCCAGTACACCAACCTGGATGCTGAGGGAGCAACCGACTCCCAAAAGATCAAAAATACCTTCTCTGATGGAAAACGGGTGTAGAATCTGAACTTCTCATCAGTTGCACAAAATCTGTTGATTTGCAGGCCCCTGAGCTGAGATTCTAATTCTCTGACCTTGGCCTCCAATTCTCTGATTTTTTCAGCAGCAGCATCCAGGGCACCTGAAAAATGCCGACAAAAGCATCAGGGTAAAATGTCGTCTTTACAATACAGACATTTATATGGAAGCCCATTCCCACCACCTAAAGTAAAAAAAAACAGCACATATATTTTTTTCTCATTATTAAGTAAATTGCTATCTCATTATTTCGAGATACTAAGTCATTATTTTGAGATACTATAGTATATAATGACTTAGTATCTCAAAATAATGAGATAGCAATTTTTATTTTTTATTTTAGGTGGCGGAAATGGGCTTCCATACATTCCATTTATCTTCTTTATCAGAGCACTGTGTTTTAGAGCAGTATTGTGTAGCTCTTGTCGTGATAAAACGTTTAAAACGTGAGTCAGCTGCCCTCTAGTGGCTGGCTGCAGTACAACTTTTAACCCCGCCCATTCCCATGTTGGTGAACGGGCCGGACGACAAACTTTGAATTTTTATTACACGTAAAATAAGTTTTTTGAGCAATTATATTTTGTCAATTCTGTAAGACCCCATTGCGTTAGTATCTCTTCCAGTGTTTTTCTCTATGATAAACAGATTTTATAGAAGTTATTAAGTGTTACTTAAAGGGGTGTGGCGATAAGGTGATTGACAGTTAATAGCTGCGTTGGTTGACATCTAATACCAGACGCTCAAACGTGAACGCGAAACTCTCGACAGCAAAACTCTCGACAGCAATATTAAAACCTTTTACCTTTGTTTATTTTGTAAAACGTCAAAAGTGTCTATACTGGTGGGCGTATCCTAACAAATGTCGGAGCGGAGATAGGTCTCTGGCGGAGATACTGTCCTGCCTACCGGTTCTAATGCGCATGCTCTGGCTGCAATTTTCAAGATGGCAGCGTCCTTGTGGCCATCTTGGTGGCTTCAAAAACTCACAATGGGAGTCAACGGTGACGTACCGTCCATTATATATACAGTCAATGTCACTGACCCGAGCTCTCGCCTCGCTGGAGCGGCGGGTAGTTTGCGCCCGTGTTAAACGCGAGGTCAGTGATAAGAGCAATGAATAGCCAACCATATGACCATAAAATAGCTTTATTGCAATGTGCTGTTATGGTACCAGACTAGGAGGGTTTGGGTTAGCTAACGTTTATATTAAAACTTGTCAGAAAGCTCCCTGAAACATAAAGTTACATTACTCTCTGGCCACGTCCAAAACTGCTACTACACTGAATGTGTAAAAAATAAAATATAATGAATAAAACAAATAAACGAATAAATAAATGGACACCATGGTTTGAAGTGTTTTCAGTAGTGCAGTATGTAATGTTCCAGAGTGTGCTGTTTGGGACACGGACTGTCCAACATTAACGTTAGTCTTGTCTAGTCAGGAAACCTTAACATACATTTTTTGTCATTTCATTTCAGCATGCCACCAAAGAAACAAATAAAACCACAGGACACAACACTCCTGAGTTTTTTTTTTAAGAGCGGAAATAGTTTAAGTAAATAATAATAATCAAACCTGTTATATTATTTTAAATATTATGTATCACCTTATTAGGAGAGTACTGGTACAAAGATACAGTAACAGTGCAGAAGCTGCAGAGATCATTCATGCTTTGCCTTCAGAGGTACATGGATTATTTGGGCAAGTGGAAGCTCTGGTCAGGTTGCTTTTAGTAGTCCATGTTTCATCCTCTGAGGCAGAGAGAAGTTTTTTGGTTATATCTGAATATAATCCATACATTGCATGCATAATTTATTTAAAGTTTGTGGACAACAGTCATGTTGTATTTTGTTTATTATTTGCAATTTACCGTAATTCCACAAATGTTCTATGTCACTATACATACAGTGATTAACTACCTTACCTACAGTGGAATCAGTTTATATTAATATTTTAGAGGATAGGGTGGGCTTTGATTTGATAGCAAATGTATGTCTGTCTGCGGGTTAGGAGGCGCCGAGGCCGCTGGAGCATCTGGGGAGGAACATGGACATGCCCTTGCGCCGCCCCTCAGTCCCCTCTTCCTCCCCACATTGCCAATGGGGTCGGTCTGATGAGACATGAGGGCCCGACGCATAGGCTCATAGCACCCCCCCCAAAAAAGTCTTAGGAAAATCCACCATACTGGTGGAGAAGACCACTCCAGGAAGAGGTGTAGTAGCACCTACAGTCTCAGACATGCTGTAGGGCTGGGGGGCAACACCGGAGAACCTAGCCTGTAAGAGTTTGAAAAACCCCTCCACAGTCCAGGCTTCCCCCGTCCGGTGCGCAAGGATGAGGTTTGCCCACTGAAGCGCCTTTCCCTGTAGTCTTGCCCTCATAAAGAGCACCAGAGCCTTTTCCGGTGGCATAGGGCATGTCAGGAACTGAAAATACAGGCTACATTGTAGAACAAAGGCATCAGCATTACGCTCCTCTCCATCGTACATGTCTGGGGAGTCAGTTAAAGAGGGCATTGCAACAGGTTTACCTGCAGTGTCCAAAATGAAACATGACTGCAAATAGTCCAGCTGTACCTGAAAGTCCTCATCATCTTTGGGAGGAGGCAAGCAAGCAACATGCCTCACTCCACTGTCCGCTGCGTTCATTGTAGGTCGGTTATTCTGTAACAACTAGGAGAGAGGGCTGAACGCAAGTGCGGACTGAACAATGAATTTAATGACAAAACTGATACATATACACAAAGCACACAAAACATACCCCAAGAATAATCAAACACCTAACTTATGAACCAAACAACACTAACAGGAATAGCTGGGTGGACAAGGCTAAATAAAAGCAAAGACATCAACAAGCAATACCCCTAGAGAAACCAAAGTCACACAAAGTACATCTAATAGGGAATACAAAATACAAGGAGTACATACAGACTAGTATTACAGACACAAAAGACCAAGATACCAAATCGCATACAAACAAGAGATTAAACACAAGACTTAAATACACTAACCAACCAAGGGACTCAACAAGACACAGCAGAAAGCAATAACGAGGGGGCAGGGGAGTGAAGACAGACACAACTAGGAAATTTCAAAATAAAAGACAAACAGAAGACATGACCGACAGGAGGGAGGCAGGACTGACACTGACCCATTTTCATGCCTGTTTAAAGACTGGTTTAGGCCAGTGGTTAGCAACAACCGAGAGGCCACTTCAGTCGCCGCTTTAAGTCATGCTGGTATTAAAAAATATTTTGTAGGTATTAAAAAGGTATTAAATTCAACTTAAGAATCTTTGTATATACCCTGATGTATTAAATCTGTATTTATATTACCAGCCTGTTACCTTAATTAATGAAATATGCAAACATTGTGTAGAAAAGGAACATTTAATAAACATTAATCATCAAATGAAATGTATTTATATAGTGGTTTTTACACAAAGCACCCTTATAGAAGTCCAGAATCATCAACAACAAAAAAAATTCTGGTGAGCAAGCCAAAGGCAACAGTGGTCAAGGAAAATCTCCTTCAAAAACTATAGGAAGAAACCTTGGGAGGAACCAAGACTCACAAGAGGAAACATCATCCTGGTGCCATTAATACAGGTAATGAGTGGAGGACAGAGAAGCCTCTTAAAGAAGTTGTTACAGGTCTGTAACAAAAAAAAAAAACATAATATAAACAAAAAACCTTCATTCCATCATTAAACATGAATAGAACTATAAATAATTTTGTATCTTTGTTTCTTCCAGTGTTAGAAGAATAATTTAGACAGGTACATCACTGTTTAAATCTAAGGGACCTTGGTAGTTGGTCATTACAACAACCGGTAGTCCACAGCAGATTCACTGAGCCTGATAGGGTAAGAGGAATGGTTGTGTCCCAGATGTGGTATTCTTTGACTCTTCTGATAGCTCTCTCCACCAGGATTCAGAGACGAGCTATGGCTTGTGTTTTCTCCGTGTCCTCCTTGCTGAAGCAGGTGGATTTCTTGAAGGGGGGGATGATGAGTGTTGCACCAACATCAGACAGCATCTGGTCAATGATAAAGCCCTTGTCTGCCCTTGTCTCCTGGTTCCAGTAGGCTGAGAATTCCAGACTGTCTTGTTATTTCTTTGTCAGACACTGCCCCTGTGAAGAGCTTTGAAACAAAGGTGATTACACCACATAGGGCAACACCTATCAGTGCTCTAAAAGTTGTGTGATTCTTGTACACTGAAAATGTTTCAGACTGGAGTGTAAGCGATGATGGAGTTTTGCATCTGATTTCTGTACAGTCCAGGATCACTCTAACGTTTGAACAGTACTGTTTAAACTTCTCTGGCATGGTTGCTTGGACCTGTTCCCTTTACATCCAGGTTGGCACTGAAACCAAGACCAGGTATAAATAGTTGGCCCATGTGATGAGAACTCTGCTTACAGTTGTTGTGCTGACCCCAAAGATGTCTGCAAGAACCTTCTCTTTCAGGCCAACTGCAACACGGCAGCAGTACATGAACAATTCATCCACAAGTGCCAGTCTTTGGTTTGGACTTGGTTTCTCAATTTCCATCACACCCTCGTTCCTCTGTGCTTTACTCCAGTACACCAACCTGGATGCTGAGGGAGCAACCGACTCCCAAAAGATCAAAAATACCTTCTCTGATGGAAAACGGGTGTAGAATCTGAACTTCTCATCAGTTGCACAAAATCTGTTGATTTGCAGGCCCCTGAGCTGAGATTCTAATTCTCTGACCTTGGCCTCCAATTCTCTGATTTTTTCAGCAGCAGCATCCAGGGCACCTGAAAAATGCCGACAAAAGCATCAGGGTAAAATGTCGTCTTTACAATACAGACATTTATATGGAAGCCCATTCCCACCACCTAAAGTAAAAAAAAACAGCACATATATTTTTTTCTCATTATTAAGTAAATTGCTATCTCATTATTTCGAGATACTAAGTCATTATTTTGAGATACTATAGTATATAATGACTTAGTATCTCAAAATAATGAGATAGCAATTTTTATTTTTTATTTTAGGTGGCGGAAATGGGCTTCCATACATTCCATTTATCTTCTTTATCAGAGCACTGTGTTTTAGAGCAGTATTGTGTAGCTCTTGTCGTGATAAAACGTTTAAAACGTGAGTCAGCTGCCCTCTAGTGGCTGGCTGCAGTACAACTTTTAACCCCGCCCATTCCCATGTTGGTGAACGGGCCGGACGACAAACTTTGAATTTTTATTACACGTAAAATAAGTTTTTTGAGCAATTATATTTTGTCAATTCTGTAAGACCCCATTGCGTTAGTATCTCTTCCAGTGTTTTTCTCTATGATAAACAGATTTTATAGAAGTTATTAAGTGTTACTTAAAGGGGTGTGGCGATAAGGTGATTGACAGTTAATAGCTGCGTTGGTTGACATCTAATACCAGACGCTCAAACGTGAACGCGAAACTCTCGACAGCAAAACTCTCGACAGCAATATTAAAACCTTTTACCTTTGTTTATTTTGTAAAACGTCAAAAGTGTCTATACTGGTGGGCGTATCCTAACAAATGTCGGAGCGGAGATAGGTCTCTGGCGGAGATACTGTCCTGCCTACCGGTTCTAATGCGCATGCTCTGGCTGCAATTTTCAAGATGGCAGCGTCCTTGTGGCCATCTTGGTGGCTTCAAAAACTCACAATGGGAGTCAACGGTGACGTACCGTCCATTATATATACAGTCAATGTCACTGACCCGAGCTCTCGCCTCGCTGGAGCGGCGGGTAGTTTGCGCCCGTGTTAAACGCGAGGTCAGTGATAAGAGCAATGAATAGCCAACCATATGACCATAAAATAGCTTTATTGCAATGTGCTGTTATGGTACCAGACTAGGAGGGTTTGGGTTAGCTAACGTTTATATTAAAACTTGTCAGAAAGCTCCCTGAAACATAAAGTTACATTACTCTCTGGCCACGTCCAAAACTGCTACTACACTGAATGTGTAAAAAATAAAATATAATGAATAAAACAAATAAACGAATAAATAAATGGACACCATGGTTTGAAGTGTTTTCAGTAGTGCAGTATGTAATGTTCCAGAGTGTGCTGTTTGGGACACGGACTGTCCAACATTAACGTTAGTCTTGTCTAGTCAGGAAACCTTAACATACATTTTTTGTCATTTCATTTCAGCATGCCACCAAAGAAACAAATAAAACCACAGGACACAACACTCCTGAGTTTTTTTTTAAGAGCGGAAATAGTTTAAGTAAATAATAATAATCAAACCTGTTATATTATTTTAAATATTATGTATCACCTTATTAGGAGAGTACTGGTACAAAGATACAGTAACAGTGCAGAAGCTGCAGAGATCATTCATGCTTTGCCTTCAGAGGTACATGGATTATTTGGGCAAGTGGAAGCTCTGGTCAGGTTGCTTTTAGTAGTCCATGTTTCATCCTCTGAGGCAGAGAGAAGTTTTTTTGGTTATATCTGAATATAATCCATACATTGCATGCATAATTTATTTAAAGTTTGTGGACAACAGTCATGTTGTATTTTGTTTATTATTTGCAATTTACCGTAATTCCACAAATGTTCTATGTCACTATACATACAGTGATTAACTACCTTACCTACAGTGGAATCAGTTTATATTAATATTTTAGAGGATAGGGTGGGCTTTGATTTGATAGCAAATGTATGTCTGTCTGCGGGTTAGGAGGCGCCGAGGCCGCTGGAGCATCTGGGGAGGAACATGGACATGCCCTTGCGCCGCCCCTCAGTCCCCTCTTCCTCCCCACATTGCCAATGGGGTCGGTCTGATGAGACATGAGGGCCCGACGCATAGGCTCATAGCACCCCCCCCAAAAAAGTCTTAGGAAAATCCACCATACTGGTGGAGAAGACCACTCCAGGAAGAGGTGTAGTAGCACCTACAGTCTCAGACATGCTGTAGGGCTGGGGGGGCAACACCGGAGAACCTAGCCTGTAAGAGTTTGAAAAACCCCTCCACAGTCCAGGCTTCCCCCGTCCGGTGCGCAAGGATGAGGTTTGCCCACTGAAGCGCCTTTCCCTGTAGTCTTGCCCTCATAAAGAGCACCAGAGCCTTTTCCGGTGGCATAGGGCATGTCAGGAACTGAAAATACAGGCTACATTGTAGAACAAAGGCATCAGCATTACGCTCCTCTCCATCGTACATGTCTGGGGAGTCAGTTAAAGAGGGCATTGCAACAGGTTTACCTGCAGTGTCCAAAATGAAACATGACTGCAAATAGTCCAGCTGTACCTGAAAGTCCTCATCATCTTTGGGAGGAGGCAAGCAAGCAACATGCCTCACTCCACTGTCCGCTGCGTTCATTGTAGGTCGGTTATTCTGTAACAACTAGGAGAGAGGGCTGAACGCAAGTGCGGACTGAACAATGAATTAAATGACAAAACTGATACATATACACAAAGCACACAAAACATACCCCAAGAATAATCAAACACCTAACTTATGAACCAAACAACACTAACAGAAATAGCTGGGTGAACAAGGCTAAATAAAAGCAAAGACATCAACAAGCAAAATCACTAGAGAAACCAAAGTCACACAAAGTACATCTAATAGGGAATACAAAATACAAGGAGTACATACAGACTAGTATTACAGACACAAAAGACCAAGATACCAAATCGCATACAAACAAGAGATTAAACACAAGACTTAAATACACTAACCAACCAAGGGACTCAACAAGACACAGCAGAAAGCAATAACGAGGGGGCAGGGGAGTGAAGACAGACACAACTAGGAAATTTCAAAATAAAAGACAAACAGAAGACATGACCGACAGGAGGGAGGCAGGACTGACACTGACCCATTTTCATGCCTGTTTAAAGACTGGTTTAGGCCAGTGGTTAGCAACAACCGAGAGGCCACTTCAGTCGCCGCTTTAAGTCATGCTGGTATTAAAAAATATTTTGTAGGTATTAAAAAGGTATTAAATTCAACTTAAGAATCTTTGTATATACCCTGATGTATTAAATCTGTATTTATATTACCAGCCTGTTACCTTAATTAATGAAATATGCAAACATTGTGTAGAAAAGGAACATTTAATAAACATTAATCATCAAATGAAATGTATTTATATAGTGGTTTTTACACAAAGCACCCTTATAGAAGTCCAGAATCATCAACAACAAAAAAAATTCTGGTGAGCAAGCCAAAGGCAACAGTGGTCAAGGAAAATCTCCTTCAAAAACTATAGG